>NC_048418.1:6001500-6051707 GCF_013103735.1 Etheostoma cragini | reverse complement strand
CCCCCCCCCCCCCCCCTTATTTTGGCAAAGAGCAAACTCTTCACCTCACAGACAAAATGAGCTATGACAAACAATTATGTCAGTTCAACCGATTAAGTTCTGTTATAATAATCTTAACCGATTTGTCTGCCAATGAAGCATGTTATAGTGAGCCCCAAAATAAATAATTAGAGAGCATCAAGTTAATTGTGTATTTCTGTGAAATGCTAGCGACCACAGTTGAGGTGGTGGAGTCCGTTGCATAAAGGGTTTGGTTGGTGGTTCAATCCTTGACTTGCTGAGCATGCCCACATCATTTGGCAAAATAAATAAAACATGTTGTCACTGGCTTTCAGTATCAACGTTCTTGCCACGCACCTGATACATAAATTAACAATATTTTCATAATTTGTTATAGAAAACAATAGTGTATTCTAGGGCTAGAGGTCTAAGTGAATAGAAGTATTAGAGTAATTCAGTGTAAAGTCCGACAGCATAATTGTTTTCCTTTACAAGTTTGGAAAGAAGCCGGTGGGCTGAGTGATTGATTAAATATAATAGAAAAGTCTCTGTTTCTGACAACAATGGCTGACAAGCTTTAGCCATTATATCTTAATACCAAAAATCCAGGCAAACTTCTTTCCTTTTTTTTGCTTTTCTTTGATGCAGTTTTATATTTATTGTAAGCAGATATCACCATTTCCATGCCGAATTGCTGTTTTTGTTTAACTGATCACCACTAAACTCTTTCTTTATCTGATCAGTGGAATATATACAGCTCTTACTTCTTCACGCAATACTTTCTATAGGTAAGAGGTTTTTGCACGTTGGCACATAATGCACTGTCATGTTTTCTAAGAGTCCTGCTGATCTGGGTTATCACCATGTAGTGCGAGCAGAGGGCTAAACAGTTCTTCACAGCTCTTATCAGACTCTAGGCCTCTTGCATTTCCGTTGGAGAGAAGGCGCTATCTCACCTAGCCCTTTCTTCTGTCCAGTCTGTCCACCACAGATTAGCCAAGTTGGCTAGTCAAGAGGAGTTTAATTACTACTTGGCCATTTAGTGACCAAAGTTATAGTTTCATTTATACAGTATGTACACTTTCTTTTTGCTCATGCTCTCTTACTTTTAACTTCTTGGGCTCTAAAGCGTTCTTCTCAGGAGCAGACAACATTTTTGAGTTTTCTCACAACTAGTCCTTTCTGTTGCCATTGTCCACGAGTGGTTATGTGCCATGATGTCATTTTCCACAGACTGCAGACAGGGACAGACAGCAGAGCCTTCCATCTACAATAAGCCACCAAAATAATTAATAGCAACCGATCATAGTACTCAAATTAGGAGTGATTTTGGACAAATCATCAATTATTATTCTCCACCCAGGTTTGAAATAACCCATTCACTACCTCTGAAAATTGTTTGTGTTTGTTAGTGAAAGTCACTTTGCCTCAACCATAATTGCCCAGTTAACTTAGCAACAATTCACTGCTAAAAGATGAATTAATCAGATCGCAAGATTACACTGTCAGTTCATAAAAAGGATAAGCTATATTGTGTAGTCCATAAAAAACATCCCAACCATCAACTCCATGATTACTATTTAAGTCAGTTGTATTACTGCTAAGTGGTTTGTAGATTGTTTAGAACAGCAAATGTGAAAATGTGAATCTGATTCCATTTGTTTGTTTACAATTTTTAAACGTTGGAAATGGAAATAAATTCAATACTCAATAGTCAGTAGGTTCTGATGGAAATGCTAGTGGATGAACCAAAGCAGCTTTTTTCTTTGCATAAAGTAGGCTTGGGAGAAATTATTATTTTAATTACCAATTAACCTGCTGATCATCTTATAAATGAACTGAATAACGGTCAGAAAAATACCAACAAATTAAAAACCTTTCCCAGAGCACAAGATAATTTCTTCAACAAGAAAAAAAATTCCAACATCCAGGAAGCTGAAACTAGAGACAAGAATGTTCTGAGATTTGTATGAAAAACTGACTCCTGGTATGGTCCTCACTACACATGTTAATGCCATATATAAATGTACTATACTAGTGTGACTGGAAATACTGTCAGCCTAAAGTAAGCAATGTACTGTGTCTCATAACAGTCACCAATCCCGAATCCAGTACACTATGTTACTATTCCTTAATTAACAGACCACACAGCCAGAAAGCAGATTGGCAGTTGTTGTTTTTTTTCCTTCTATTTGTTTTCTTTCATTCTATTGGTTGAGTCAAGAAATGGCGCCTGTGGTTCGCTGATAGCATCGCTTGCTGCAACCACATGAAGAGAAAAACCAACAGTCAATTACACCATTAGCGCATGCACGCACAAGGACGCACGCACGCACGCACGCACGGACGCACGCACACACACACACACACACACACACACACACACACACACACACACACACACACACACACACACAGAGTGGCTGGCAAACATATGAACACCCTCAGCTGCATTTCCAGTACGGTCAAATATTGTGACAGTACCAATTTTATGCAAATAAGGTAACAGATACATTCGTTAAAACATAATTTGCTGTCGTCAATAATTATATCTGACAGCACAGAGCAGAATGTACAGCAGCACCAAGGACACTTGGGTGGTGCATGCTAAGTGTCACAGAGGAAAGTACAACAGACAAAAGCTCTTTTAAAAGTGAGTCACGTTGGTGTGCTGAGGGTAGCTGTTTTACAGAATTCTATTTTGGATGTGCCCATCCCTCGCTCCATCACATTCACTGCTGAACATACACCCCTTTACAAAGACCTGAGTGAAAATATGAAAATAACACACATACTTTACAGTATATTAACAACATCAGCTGTTTCCAGCATATTTCCAGCGAATTGTCTCTCCTATGATGAGTCATTCTCCACATTTTAAATTATACATAAAAAATATATATAAATGTATTATATTCTTTTTTAAAGAAATTGAGTAGAACATGACTTCTCCTGCAAGATGTGATTTGCCACTGTAAATCACATGTACAGCCCCCCTACACAACAACAGTGTTCAGAAATGGAACATGTTCTTTACAGCTGCCAGTTTCTCTAAAGTCTGATAGTGAACAAACACCGACTGACAGGACTTTAAGTTTGAACTCTTGTTTTATTACTATTTTCTCTCATTCTGTATGCAAAGCTTTTTTGTTAGATATTCATTTATTCCCCCATGCATTTGTCATGAATGAGATTCAAAATAAAGAGATGAAGTGCTGGTCTTATTAATACTGGGGCTGTAGGGGAATTTTGCTCTGACCACACATCCATGGGTTTTTAACATTAAGAATCTCCTCAAGAAGTTAAAATTAGCAGATTTGCAGTGTATCATAGTTTATTTACATATTTTTTGTGTATAAAAGATTCAGTTTAGACTTAATTTGGTGGATATCACCATTAAATGTTTCAGGTGCCAGTTTAAGTTTTGTTTTTATGTTTGCTCTCGCTAGTATTGTTTTTACTTTCTGATTCTGTGTGTGCGTCATCATGGCAGAAGTGTGGTCCTGAAGACACCTACTGTAACGGGAACTACTACAAAGGTCTAAGCTAGGGTACAGGAAGTAAGGGGGGTAGGAAGTAGGGAGGAGGCCATTGGGCCCACCCACTCTATTCCTCTAGCCCAATTTGGCATTGTGGCTGGTGTGAGCCCATTGCAAGATGGCCTCCGGTTTAGATTACCTCCAAATAACAAGCACAGCAGAGCTGATACTGTAAAGGCCGGGATAAGGGGAATAGTTTATGTTTTAGATCTTTATAAAAGAAACGAAAATAAACTCCTCATCTTGAAAGGAACTCCAAGTCCTGTATGCTGGAAAATATGAACAGATTGTTAATTAAGATATGTTGTGTTTTACAGTAGGAACAGCAGTATGAGTCATTAGATAGTAATGTTGCCTCACAGAGAAAAGATCATGCAGTTTGGCCCAAATTTAAACTTGAAACTGCCTGTAGGTGTAAATGGGAGCGTGACAGTGTTTGTTGGTGCGACTGGAGACGTGTCCAGCGTATTTATTACTTGCCTCCCACTCAGTGCATTCTGGGAAAGGGTCTATAACGAGCATTCCCTCTAGGCTGAGGAAACTGATGAATAGGCTTTACAGTAGAGGTATTAGTAACTGATATGTTTGTAATTCATGTTGTTATAACTGTCATGATTGGCTGTTTAGAATATGATCCCACTCTGGGGCGGCCTCTAGCTCACCCAGTAAGAGTGTTTGCCCCATGCTGGCAGTCCTGCAGCGGCCAGTGTTCTAATCCAACCTGCGGCTCTTTGCTGCATGTCATCCCCCTTTCGTGTTAATGCACTCTCTGTCTTCATAATAAAGGGAAAATCTCCCCAAAAATCTTTTTTGAAAGAATATGATCCCACTCTTAACAAATCTTTACACTGTTGTGCAGAAGAGCCAGATTGATGCGGTTTTCATATGTTTACTGTACACATGTATTTAACTGTGACAATGAGACACAGACACACACAACACAACACAAAACACACACATGCACACACACAAGCAGATTACCTTTCATTGCTGTTGTTCTGCTCGTAAAATGAGATGAGCTGATTTTGGATTGTTTCCAAGGGAAATGGTGTGTGTGTGTGCAAGCAATAAAGATACAGTAACTGCAGGCCAAGTGTTACAACTGGATAAGCAGGAAAGGTTGTTTTTCAGGACTGTTGGAAAAACAGTTTTCATATGTGTGCACGTGTTTGCTGGCTGCTCATACTTCACTCTCTCTTTTGTGCAGTGCACCAGTTTCCTCTTTCATGTATTGTACTCAGTGCCACTGATCAGCTTTAGAAGAATTTTAAAGACATAATTACAATGTGAATTTTGACACTCAGTTGTATTTTTAAAGTCAAACCAGAACAGGATTATCTTGCTCATAAATATGTGGCAATGAATGGATAATTCTTTTTAATTACCTAACATGCGCTGCCACAAAATGTACACCTTAATAAGTCATCACCTTGAAGCCTCTGAGAGATGTCTCAATAATACTTAGTATAGCTGTGCAGTTTTAGCAATGCATCTTCAATAAGAAGAGGTGTACAATACTGCACTCTGTCGTAGTGTCCTAGAGCAAGGGTCTTTAATGTTTTTAGGCCAGTGACCCCATAGCTCAAAGAGAAATAAATGAGTTGCATATTAAACTGGGCCAAAAGGATGAAAATAAATGGATAACATAATGTTTTAATGCTAAACATACATGTAGATGGCAGAGTGAATCTTCAAGCCTAATTGCATGGCTACCATAGTGGCTACCTCATCTACTGTAAGCTTAACTCCAAGATGTCAATTTTCCCCACAAATAGGCCAACTTATCTTTGCTGTTACATAATATGGTAAATTCCATTTTTGAAAAATTAAACTTTCAAAAAACTATTTTATAAATTGGTGACCCCCTGCAGTATATGAGGAACCTCTAGGGGTCACTGTCCTAGAGCATGCAAGGTGGTAGCATGCTCACTAGGGTAACCACTGGATCCCTGAGCAATATCTGTGTAACAAGTTTCACCCAAGCCTGACAGATAGCACTCTTGACACCTCGAGTGCCCCTAGGCCAAGAACAATTTAGTCAGCAGACACCTCATAGAGTCCAGCAGTGTCTTTTACACTCCTAATCTCCATTTAAGGTGACATATAATACCTGTTCCTTTTATCTTTTATTTCATTTGTTGTGAATACTAAATAAAATAAAATATATATAATAGTATGTTGCATTGTTAGTCATTATCTTGATTGTCTCAATGCATGGATGTACAGACAATCAACTGGATTAGAAGAAGAAAAAGTGTATTACTCCTGATAAAACTCACGCTACAGCCTAAACTGTACATGGTGGTGGTGTGCCATTTTCTGGACTGGTCCAAAACGCCGCAAGGACCAACGATTGACCCACTTCCACAACTAGGTGGCGCTATAGCAGAAAAAATATATCCACGTGTTCCCCGGATCCAACTGGATGTCGGGAAATAGGCCATGCCCATTTCCGCCTAGACTTTTATGCGTGAAAAATTGTGTTTTATTAAAAAACAACTTTTTCAAACTCCTCGTAGACTGTGCGATTGATCTGCATGAAACTTGGTCCAGACAGACCTGACAGAAGTTGTTAAAAGAATATTTAAAAAATAAAAATTGTGCATATTACGTACAAACAAATTTTCGTAGCTAACTATGAAAACACCAACTTTGCCATATGTCGGCCCAAATAAATGCTGTCAAAGTCAAACTTCAGATTATTCCTTGGAATGACCCTCTGAGGTTCTAAAAGAAATTTCACAAAGAATGTGGCCACTAGGGGCCGCAACTAGAAAAATAACTAAAATAGAAGTTAATTTCAGATCTTTTTTTGAGAAAGTGCTTCTTTAAGACGAGGTCCTGACCCTACATTGTTTTTTTAAGAGTACAACCCCTTAGTGATATGTTATTCTTTATCTGTGTTACACCCCTTTGTAACTCCCAGCCCTCTCTCCTGTCACCCTGTGACAGTGAAATACAGCTCTTTGGATGGAATGACCTATCCATCCCCTTTTTTCTTGACACTTTGTATTCTCTACCTGCGTAACCAAAGTCCTTTCGGAGTAACCCCTCACTTCCTCAATCCCCCTCCCCACTCCCTCTCTTCTTCATTTTTTTCTTTCACCAATATGATCTGCCCTACCCTCTTTCTCTCTTTACATCCCTATGTTTCTTCCTCCTTTCCCTCTCTTTCTCCAGCGCACTGCTCTCCCTGTCAGTGTCATCCCCTGTTATGATGTAGGGGTGAGCCACACAGGATCAAAGAAAATGCTTTCAGATGTCAAACCAATTGGAAGTGAAAGAATCCTAAAGCTCTCTCTCTCTCACTCACACACACGCACACACACACACACACACACACACACAATCTCCCCCACCCACCCACCCCCATCTTGTCCGATTCCAAACTTTACCCAATCTGTCAACCTACTACCATCATTTAGATTTTCTCATCAATCATGGGCGTATTGTACTTTTTGTACAAAGCTCTCCAATTCAGCTTCTTCTTTTAAATACTTGACTGGATTACCTGCATGTTTTAATTATTTCTTTAGTTCTTATTTTCTACATTTTCAACATGTCAAGCAACTTGCTGGTCTAGTACTAGTAACTATTGGTAAAGGTTCCATTGGTATGGAAGCTAAGACATGTTTGATAACCATGAAGTCCTTTTCAGGACTCTGAGTTAAAAAAAAAAAAAAGATTAATTATTTATTTGAAAAATATCAAAAGGTTTAAAAAATACGGTGTGAGAATAACCACAAGGATTCTCACATAAAAACCTCTTGTTGTCATGAGACAGTCGGACAACTGCTGTCTCTCTAATTGGACCTCTTGTCCTTCACAGGGCAATTTTCTAAACAAAACCTATGCTTTACAGTCTCATGTCCAGCTGCAACGTGGATGAAAACAATCCAGAAAAAAATCCATTCAGACTTCAGACTGTAATTTTCCTGAGAGTTTTGCACCCGCGTACCTTTCGTACAAGTGGCTCACACGCCTACAAATAAACCAATGGATGGAAACACTTCATGATTAATGAGGACGCTGAATGCTAACAAAACACGTGGTGATACATATGAATAGTATCATGAGAAGGACAGAATAATTCAGTCATTAAATCTCATTTATTAAAGGGTTAAATGTGAGACTGGGTAGTCTTCGTTTCTGTGTGTACATAAATGCGAGTGCATGTGTACATGCGCTCGGACGCACGCACGCACGCACGCACGCACGCACACACACACACACACACACACACACACACACACACACACACACACACACACACACACACACACACACACACACACACACAACCACACACACAACCACACACACACACACACACACACACACACACACACACACACACACACACACACACACACACAAAGGATGACTTGTGGGCCAGAGTGGGGATTAGGCTAAACCATCACTGATTGTTTCATTATTTTACATTGACAGTGACAGCTCATGTTTATAAGCTTCACCAAATTACATCAGGACATACGACAACATTTGTCTGTTGTTGTTGTTTTTTTTTAAATAGCAAACTAAGACATAACCAAGACACATTATTCCTAGTACCAGTTGTTTTGCTTATGTGTTTTTGTTTTCTTTGTCCAAACAAAGATGGACTGATGGCAACACACCCAATCTACATACACTGTCTACTATTTCAAAAAAAATTCCATAGGAACATTCAAACTGTTCCATGCATAATGTTTTAAAATCTTCAAACTAAATTTGATTTTAATATAAATTTCGATCTATTTGATCAAAACTCTGGACCAAAATGATTCATTATTACTAGCCCTATTGGACGATATAAAAAAAGGATTGACCTAGTGCAAGACCGGTTTTGTTTTCACCCTACAGAGCTTTACACAAATGTTCTCTAGAGTGGATACATTTTAAAACTGTGTGTTTTAGTGTGTACAGGGAAAACTGACACCTGGATTGTTCACCTGCATGAAACCAAAGCCCACTCAAACATGACCGGTCAGTTCTACTTGGACTAGTAACCAAACCCTGAATGCTTCTGATATCAAATTCTTCCCCCAGTTGTCTACATATTTTGCATTCATATGCAGTAAAAGTGAAGATGAAGGTTTAACTTGATAAAAGTTACTGTATCTGTCCCTAAAGCCAAGTTGGTTTGTAGGGGAATCTACTTTGGGAATCTAGTTTGGTGTAATGTGTGTTTAGTGTGTGTTTAGGGTGTGTTCTTTGTGTGTGTGTGTGTGTGTGTGTGTGTGTGTGGGTGCGTGTGTGCGCGTATGTGCAAGCGTACACTTTCTTCCATGGAAACGATTTTTGCTGAGTGATAAGAAGGTCTGTCCTGTTGCACCAGACTTGAAACCCTTCCTGGAAAGAGGAAGTTGCCAGAGTTCACAACAGGTCCCGAGGTCACAGCACAGTGTAACCTCACTGCACTCTCCAATGAACGTCAACAACCACTCAAACGTGGCTCCTACAGCTGCAACAGGGGCCAAAGGTCAGCCTGCATACGCTCAGTGAAGCCAAGAATAGGTAGTTGGTATACACAGACCTTTCCATTGGTCATTATTCACTCTGCAAAGTAGTAGTGTTGCACAATGTACCAAAATGTAGGTGCTTTTTTGATACTTTTGTGTTAAAACTGGTTTGGTATTAGAATTCATCTTCATTCAGCACTTGTAAGTCGAATGTGCCTCCGGTGTAAGTGATTAGGAGCATGCCATGTATATGGTAGGGTGCTGATGAGCTTCTAAATTATATATGTAGCTATCGGGCTTACCCTGTATCAGAAATTCCATGTTCTAAAACGACACATGTAAGGTACAGTTATTCCGGAGTGTCATTTTGGTGTTTTTGTTAAAAATAATTTAAAAAAAGCGTAAATAGCTTAAGACCATAGGTCACATGCCACTTCTAAACTACTGTGGCTCTATGGTGTCAGACAAAATGGTCAGTAAAAAAGGCAACACAAATTTAGCAAACATAACATTGCCTGTTGTAAACATATTGTCCCTGGCTAAAAGAAATGTAATTGGGTAGCTGCAATAACCTTTAAATGGAAATGACTTATTGTTTTTGTATTATTCATACAATTAGCTTACATGGGCACTGTGCAGGGCCAATTATACAAAATATGTATTAACGTTTGATCCGATAAATGCAACCATAGATTAGGAAATTATGTATAGATATGTATGCAATTAAAGTGTAACAGTGCAGATGTAAATGTTTTTAACACACTCTGTGGGTCTTATCAAAAGTCAAGATTCTGGTGCATGCAACATATACATACGGTGTGTTAGTGTGATAAACAAAGTAACATTGACTAACACAGCTCAAACTGTCTTGTGTTACACTGTTTTTTTCCCATCAGGCCTGAATTTCGATGGAAACTATTTTGCATGTTCCCACTGGCTCTCAGCTGCATCCAGGATTTGTTTGCGTGTGTGTGTGTTGGTGATTGTCGGTGCAGTGGCAGTCATGCGCCTCCCATCATATCAGGGCAAGCATTTTTTTCTTTTAACAAGCTTACAACTGATTGTTTGATCATTGTTTTATTGAAATGTTAATTTATTGGAGAACTTGTATGTACAAGATGAGTTGTTTAGTTACACTTGTGGAGATTTCTGCTGCAATGACATAAGTATTATGGTCCACTCAAAAGGATATAAGTACATCCTACAGGGGTGAGTTTCTCTCCCTCTCTGACAAATAAATACGTGGATATGCATTTTATACTCAATTTGCCTAGAGCTATTATACAGGTAATTTCCTGCCCAGTGTTTTTTCACCCAGCCTTTTACAGCTTACATGAATTCTGGCTTTTGTTTGAGAATAAGTAATAAGTAGTTTTTCTGCAGTTTGAGTTTGTGCCTTTGCAGAGCTAGATGATCAAACAATATATTTCTGCCCTCTTTGAAGATTACCAAGCATCAATGTTTGCCTTGGAAGAAGACAAACCACTGCTGGAACTCAAGACTGCCACTTCTCACACCCACACACAAGTGTACAGTTGGCTAGTGTGTGCATGTTTGCAGCTAAACAGGGATGAACAACAGTGTATGCACCATAATAGGATAAATCAGTTTGTTAAAAGGAAAGCATGTGTGTAATTTGTCATCTCTTTCCAAAAAAACACTAAAACACTAAAAAATTTGAATCTTGTTTTTCTCTGCAGACTTCATGCAGACTTCAAATTGTACAAAAATGTTTTTTTTTTTAAATGTTGCTAAGAGGAAACTTAAAGATAAAACGATTAGACAATAGATGAACAAAGGCATCCATTGGGATCAAGGGTGGATTGGACATCAAGATAGCAAGATAATTAGTGGTTTATTTTTTCACAATTGTTTTTATTTTTATTTCAAATTCAGTTTATTTTTTATTTTTATTAAAGCGAGTCACTTAGTTTATTTTTTATTTTTCGAAAATGCTTAGTTTTAGTTTAGTTTTTTATTAGTTTAAGTGTTATTTAAGTCTTTTTTGTAAAATTATCAAAAAAGATCAGAAAAAGTATTGTGTAATAACAACTCAAGAAAAACATCATACAATGTTAAAAAAATGTATTCACAATGTATTCAACAATAACACAAGTACATTAAATGTACTTATGATGACAAAAGACAATGACTAGTCTGACGTCGTCCTACTCAGGTTCTAGCAAGAATATGAGTCTGATACCGCTCCACTGTTTTTTTCAATTTCTGCGTTCCCAGTCAGAAACTATATGTATCTGTGTATATCGTAGTCAGACCCTTTTTAGCATTTTCCCGAACAGAAGTGTTCGCCATCTAACCACTGAAAAATGTATACCAAGCATATCGCTTGTGTGTGGCATCTTGATGTACCTGCTATCTCCTCCTAAAGATCCCCTCAAAAAAAACAAAAATAAGAATAGGTCTAAGTTAGATTAATATATTTGGTGCCTCTACATTTGCATGTGGCCCCAGTCTGTCCGCTCCATTTAAAATGGTCTAGAACCACAACTGAAAGTTAAGTATTATTATTGGATAATGATCAGATAAAATGAATGTTACACCCAATAACATGGTTAAATCAACGTGAGAGCGGAGTGAGAAAGAAAGACACGAGGGTGAGGGTGGGGGTAAAGACAAACTGTTCTACAAGCTCCATGCGGGGGGTTTCTGCTGGTCACTGTCGTGGACACGCCTGAGCTCAGCAATGAAGCCAAAGCCCCACCTCAGCTCACCTGGAAAGTAGAGAGAAGTCGACAGCACCAAAATTGATGGGATGCTAATTCATAGCTTTACAGTTTCTATGCCCAGAGGTCCAGTTCCCCTCTCATTACAACTTGTCCCTATAGTTAATGTGTTCTCACATACAGTATTTGCAGATATTCTTATATTCCCTTTCATGACAACCACTAATCATGACATTCATGCAGTTTTTTTTTTGTTTCTTTGGAAGTTTTAAAACAGATTGCATTGCTATTTGGCGGAAGGAACAATTTTGAATTCAAAACAAATTATAATAAGTACTAAACTTGTGTTTTTAATTTCCTAATTTTGCACCATCCGGCATCCCTTCCAATGCCTTGTTTAGGATTGTATTTTAAAATAGATTTCATGCATAATAAAATAACATGTGTACAACTATGCAGACTCAGTGAAAAAAAAAGAGGTCTTTTGAGTTAAAATTGGGAAGTGTCACTCACACTGGTAATTTATTTACATGCATTAATCACTTGTATGAGGACGTCACAGCATTTTGAAAAAATCCACAGCAACATCTGTTTCCTGAAACAGTGTCTGTGCTACCCTGGATAACCCACAGAAAACACTGATAAGATTCATCATAGGGGCCCAACCCAGGGACTATTTCTTTTGAAGAAAAACAGTTCAAGTTAAAACTGTTCACAGCAGGGTCTTTGGATTACTAACAACTATACATAGTTTTCTTTTTTTTAAACAGATTTTTTTTGGGCACTTTTCAATGCTGAGAAACAGAATGTGCCAGAACATGAAGAGGCTCGTCATCTGGCAGGTGGCGGAAAAAAGTAGCATCACACGGATCAAAACCAGTGCCTGGCCTACGGACAACAGGTGCTGCTGATGTGGAACAATGACAACGATAGAAAGCTTTGACTATGATCACAATGGAGCCTATAGAAAATACTAAAGGTCCACATAGATGAAAATGATGAGTGACCATACTTGTTTCACGGCACATCACAAACGTCCTCTAGCTGTGGGGCTTGCAGTAATATGCAAGATATGACAAGCATCCGGATTCAATTACAGTAACATAAGCCCACGTGCACAAAACACACAGCTTCAGACATCACCGCATGACCTGAATGATTAAATCCAATTTCAAATGCATCCACAATATGCAAACAAACAATTTACGAATAACTTATGTAAGTTAAAACAAAATGCAGGCAGAACAAATAAAATAAAATAGTAGACAAAATGCATTTAAGATTTTGATATTGACAAAGGAGGTGCTGGATCCCATCAAATAGGCCGACAAATCATCATGTACCCTTCACCATCCATAGAGATAGGAAGGGGGAACTTTCCATAACAGCATCTCTCAATGCAAATTAAACGGCTAACTGAAATAAAACCGTGCCAATCTCTAGGTACGGTGAGGGCTATGTGGTGATGGGGGTTTAGTTTAATTCCAGGATCCATGAAATAACTGGCCTTTAAAAATAAAGATCTGCCTGCTTCTATGGGAATTTAACACAGGGGTGTGTACACTGTATGCCCCTGTAATTTAAAAGGAAGAACATTTATTTATTTACAATACATTATTCATTCACGAAGAAAATGTATGTCCTTAAGAGGTTGGATTTTTCTAATTCTTTTTTAAATTAAGGCATTAAGATCAATTTCCAAAAGTTTTTGTTTTATTTTCTGTTTTTAATCAACTTTAGCATGGGTGTGTAAACTTTCTCAAGCCAGTGTACGTATATAATCTTGTATATTATTTCCAGTGCTATAGCTGAGGCCATTAGGTTGGATGGGAGGAACCTGAGAAACTTTCCTAAGGCATCCTGATACAGGTCAGATTAAAGAAGACATGCAGACAGTTCCACTTTACAGCTGCAGTCCTCCAAATGACAGGAGAATCTAAAGTTTACAATCAGGGTTGTTCCACTGTGATTGTAACATCAATGGACATCAATGCCAGTTTACAATGGGAATCCCATGGGGTTTATACACCTTGATTATAAGGGTCATTCATATTTAAATGTATCAGCTCGCAGTAAAAACAGAAGATATTTGGAGGGATGCTGTCATATAAAAACCATGTATGTCTGATGTGTCAAAGTTTAAAGGACTGAGAAAAACAGAAGTATGTTTACCCTGTTTACATTGTATTGTTGTGTTAATATATAGATATATATATATATATATACACACACACACACACACACACACACACACTATACACATATACATACTGTATATAAATACATATATAAATACATATAATCATAAATAAAGGCCAGCATAATTTTATTCTGTTGGATGGTGGTTATTTAAGTGTATGTTTCCATGTACCGAAAACGTATTCTGAGATAAGGATTTCTTTACACATCCCAGAATTATATCTCCTACATCAACAAGTTGATGTTGCCTAGTGCATTTATGTTTCTTTCCACGATTAGTCCATATAGCCTTTTAAACACAGAGCTGCAAGTTTCCCTTGATGAGCAAAGTAACTGTTAGTGTTTCTGCAACCACACCATAACCTTTAAAAATAACTTCTGCTCTTTTTCCATTTCTGACACACACACAGTCACACACACACACACACACAGTCACACACACACACACACACAATGATGATAACACATCAGAGAGAGTTTTTTTTTTTACTGCTTTGCTGAATTCCTGATAAAGAGGAAGAGCTTCCATAACTGCAGATCAGATGGCATTACAACATTTTTTAAAGGAGCTAAGGATCACAGGGAAATGATCACATGCCAAAAACAACAGTGGTTCTGCCGCAAAAGAACACAATAACAGTTTTTCTTTGACGCCCTCTTTGTGACCAGTACTCTTTACATGGTGGAAGTTCCATTACGTTTGTCCGTGGTGAAGGGGCCGGATTTTAAATGGATCAGCTGGTTTAGAACATGCTTACATGCAGAACGTATTGCAACCACCCAGACTGACATGAAAACACTTGAGGTGAAAGCATAAACAACCCCAATCAAAACTACAACTTTGATAAACCTAAAACATAAAGCTTTACTATGATGGACTATTTGTGCTGTATTGTTACAATAATAGTATGTGTAGATTTGCATATAAAGTATTTCTGGTGCTTGTTCAACCTTTTGTATTCATTTTTAAATATGTATTTTATTGCATTTTTATGAATATGTTGAACCCACCTGTTGTTATCCAGTACATCATTCATAAACGTGAAATCTGATGAAATGTCCAAGTAAAAGAACTGTTAGAATTAGTTTGGGACACTGCGCTGTCATGCACAGTTTAAACTGCAGCCCACTTACTTTCTTTGGGTGTGAAAGAAAGTGTCCATGAGTCATATTCATGCCTGGAATTAAACCATTCATTTTTTTCCTGATGTATTTTCTTTAAAGTTCATTATGTTACAGTTATTAGTATTTTAATTTGTTTTATTTCTCACTACAAAAGAGAGTTTCTGAATTGACGGCCTTAACAAGGTGGGGTGAGCCATCCCTTTTTTTGGTACAATGCGCTTATTCTCCTTTGCTAATTATAAAAGAGCTTTTTTTTCTTCCAAAATGGCATGTTGCATTTAATGGTGACACCAGATTTTCTTTTACTCTTTACTGGCAGACACAGAGCAACATAAACAAAACATCTGCAAATACATAAACTTGTTTTTTTAAATATTTGGATCTTATATTTTGTTAAAGTTCCCTATTGACAATGTTTAAATAATGAAAACAAAAAACACAGCATTGATTTAGAACTGACCGTCCCAGTTTCACTCGGTTGTGCTGCCACTTTGCCTCATGGGGCTGCCCAGTGGGCTTCACAGCAGGGGCTATGATTCCTTTCCAGCTCCTTTCATGGTGTCCCGCCTACCATAAAATCACAATCGTTATTCATTAAAGGCATGCAGCTCAAGTTACCATCAGGCATTTAGGACCGGAAGATCCTTTGAATATATCCAGTAAAATGTGAACAATGTGTTTAATTAAACCCACGCCTGAGACCGGAGGGAGCTGGGATGGGATACGATTAGTTTACCCCATGGAGTTACACAGTGGGCTAGCAGCAGGGGCAACTATACCTGGCCAACACCTTTCCCCTTGGTCTGTCCCACGCATCTCGTTTTCTTTTCTCTCATGTGCATTCACAAGACTCATGGATGTTCAAAAAGATATGCAAACCCTATAATATATTTTCTGATTTAAAAAGTTATTTAATTGTCTGTTTTGTTTAATTGGTGCGCTATGCAAGATCGTTAAGGGGGAAAAACAACTTGATGGTAAGTTTGGGCATCGTTTGGATTTCAAAAATTCTGATTTCAATTGAGATTCCTCCTTTATATTCTGGTTCTTATCGATTCTGATTCTTTGAGGGGTGGAGTTGAAACGGGTCACAGGCTTATTTCACAAATAAGAGGAAAGTTTTATTTTGATTCAATGGTAGGTTGCAGTTTTGCAGGGCTTTTTGAATGTAAAATAAAGTTGTGTTGTAGCTCCATGGCTACAACACAACTTGGAAACCAAAACTTGTGCATGTTAAATTTAAAACCGATGATCAGATTTGAAACCAAATCCTCCAATCGATTTCAAACGATTCCATTAATTATACGATTCCACTGGAATCTTATTTTTTTAAACCATTCCAAGTGGCATTGGGTTCTCGATGCCCAAACCTACTTGGCAGCCTCCTGCCTATATCTATAACATAGTTAAGTCCAATTTCCACAAATACATTTTTGGCAATTGGCAGTAACTGAAAAATCAAAGGTTAAAAGTGTGCAGTTTGCTAATTGCTAAGTGGTCTTCCTGCTGATTTGTGCAGAAATAAACTATCTAATGTAATGTGAAATAAATATTCTTTCCACATTGTCATTAAGGCACAAAAAAGATTTAAATCTCAATAGCTTTGATTTTATAACTGATGATCACAGTTTCACTGGGTTGCCAGCCCCTGGGGTCCCTCCTACCATAAAATCACAATCCTTATTTATGGATGGCCTACAGCTAAATTTACTATCTGATTTTTTATTTAAATACACACCAAAATTATCCTAGCAGCAATGGGAAGGAGATGACTGGTATGTCATGGCACCATTCTACCCAACCTGCCAAAGTGTGTTTTGCCCAGATGTTCTAGTGCCGGACCGAACCTTCTCCCTGGGCCTTTGGTACCATACCATTCCTTTTGGGCTTATGAGTGCTTTGGTGAAAGATGGAAATAAAAAATCTGAACAACAATGTGATGGATTATCACTTAGATACTAAGATACTGGAATCAAACAACACCCTACAAGAATATCTGCAAGACATGCATTTGTAATTAAAGTAAAATGAAAACGCTTAAATAAGGATTGACCTGAAGGGGTGTATGTGTGTGCCGCTACTTGTACAGGCATGTTTTGGTGTGTCTGCAATTCACATGTGAACCCTCTCCGTGGCTGTACCATCCATCCCTCACCTGTCGCCCTACTTGTCTCCAGCAGTGGGAAAGGCCTCATACTGTGGAATGCCTGTTGCCATTTAAGCACCATTACTACCTGCTGCTGCCCTATTCTCCCTGCCTTCTATTGCCTGGGGTTCGTATTGGATAAGAGCCGTAAAGCCTTACGTTTCATGGGGCTGGGTTTGGTGTAATTGGAGGGAGGCAGGCCCCTCATTCCCAGCACCGCAGGGGGCTACAATCACAGGCTTGCCCTAGCCTTTAGGCCGCCCCACCAGGGGCTAAAGAGGGTCTACAGAGGGCACCGCGGGGTGTGATATCAAACACCCTAAGAGTCCCGGGATAACAGCAAATAACACTGCAGGAGAGGGAACACATACACCGGCAGAACACACTCTCACACATGCAGTCAGTCTGTCTGTCAGGACTTGTTTATTGTGGTGAATAAAGCATTGTGCTTACAAAAGCAGCATCCAAAATCATGGAAACGAAAGGGTCCTTACTGACAGTGACTTGCTTTTGTGAATGTTTGTTTATGCTGTTGATGTATCCCTTTGTGAAGTATAAAGAATCAAAGCAAGTCAAAAAACAGATGTTTATCACACAAAATATGCACATTTGCATTTTACTTAGAAAAATGCTAATTTAAATAACAGCCTGACGGGACTCACCTTAATTTAGGCCTAAACTTGTCCTTCCACATTTGCCCAAAGGACCTATTTACACACCCAATGACAACTTTGCATCTTTCAGCAAACTTGTCGTTAGCAAGAAAGACAGCACAAAATCAACAGCAAATGCTGGCAGTAATCTCTCATGTGAGAATTGAGTTGTGTAAAGAAGTGCTAAAGTAACACTGAGTTTTTAAAAGAAACAATATACAGTAAGTAGTGTCAATATGAGAGGGCAGGGTTATCTCTGTGTGTACGTAGCAAAGCATACAGTATGTGTGTGAGAAGAATGTACATGCATGCAGGCTTGCATGTCCATACTAATTTTCATTATATAGTTAGTGAGTTTGTAGTGAGATTTTTCTGCCAACAGCTAAAAATTGTGTAGAAGTCTGTTTGTAGGTCTGTAAAGTGTGTTTGTGTTTGTGTGTGTGTGTGTGTCTGTGTCTGTTTGTGCAATGAAGGTTGTCTATTGGTGTGTATTTGGATGTGTATGCATAGTACGTTACTGCATCCTTTAAGTTTATGTCCAATGTGTGTGTGTGTATGTGTGTGTGTGTGTGTGTGTGTGTGTGTGTGTGTGTGTGTGTGTGTGTGTGTGTGTGCGTGTGCGTGTGTGTGTGCGTGTGCGTGTGTGCGTGCGTGTGTAGATTGATAATAATCCCATTGGAAGCAGAAGTGTGATAGAACAAAGCTCAGCTCGGGTATCAAACAGGTCATGTTGGGTTTGTATTAACAGCCTGTTGAAATTCATTGTCAGTTATCTGTATTATCACAAACATACAGTTAAGGTTAAGTTAGGGGCACAGGTGGGACGAAACACTGACGCTGTCCAATCATAAAACTCTGGATTGAGCTCCCATTACAGTCAGCGACCACCCGCTCACAACTCCAGGGCTGCTGCTCTATAGCTGACCCTGACCTTTGACCTCATTGTAGCCAAGAAAGGAGAATTTCATTTCAGGGTTTTGACACAATTAAGGACAGTATTACAGAAATTACAGACTTTTTTCACTTGTCAATCACTCAACGTCACTAAGGATGCCAAAAAAAAAACTGCCTTTAAGCAGGTACCAGGTGAGTAAACACCCTTTACTCTAAGCTATAATTACTCTGCCATTTAAATACTTTTTTTTCTCAAATGGTCCTATTCAATTAAAATTCCTGCTGCTCCAAGCACTAATTCTAACATTAATTAGTTGATGTTGTACTAGTTTGTGAATTCAGATATGAAGATGGCAATTAGTTAAAACTACATCCATAAACAGCAAGATTTTTGATTTTCAAATGTTTATCAATTTGTAACCAATATAAATAAAAACGTTGAGCCTAATCATGGCGGTGAGAATTTTTTTACGAGTTGCACCTCTCTTTGTTGACGCTGCCTTGAGTCTAGGCGACACCCATCCCCTGCTGTGCCAGTTTGTCATTGGCGTGTGCGCACACACACACTCTGTAACAGGCTGAAGTGCAGTGGGAAGGTGCAGTGTATCGTCATCAGACACTTGTGTTTACCAAGTCATACCAAGTCATAACAGGGAACAATCCAAGTTCAATTTGGTCGAGATATGGCAAAGTTGGTGTTTACATAGTTAGCTACACAAATGTGTTTGTGCGTAATATCCACAGTATTTAAAAAAAAATTGTCAGGAAATTTGAGTACCAGTATGAGAAGGATGATACAGAAGCGTTCAACAGGCAGCTGCTGCAGATAGACGGAAGATCCTGGAGGTGACATATGTCTACGAAGAGATCCCCACCCAGCCAGAGGTGGAGACTCTGAGACAAGAGGTGGAAAATGTCCACCAGGAGCAGTCTGCCACCAGGAGAAGTCTGCAGGAAGAAAATGCAGCCCTTAAGGAGATGGAGGAGATTAAGGCTCTGCAGAGTAAAGCCTGCAACAAAGAGGAGGCTGCCCGTCAGCTCAGTGAGGAGAAGCCCAAATCCAACCTCGAGCTGGCTCAAAGTCTGGAGGAGGCCAATCAGGCGCCAGAGTTACCACAACAGGCAGATTCTTCTGAAAAACAGAAGAAGCCTTCTCGATGGGAGACATTCAAGAATTCTCACTTTGTGACTTTTATACTGCAGGTATATTGCTGCTTGGCCTTTTTTCTGATTCCATGTTGCTGTGCCTAAAGAAGAATTCCAGTCTGACACACACACACACACACACACACACACACACACACACACACACACACACACACACACACACACACACACACACACACACACACACACACACACACACACACACACACACACACACACACACACACACACACACACACACACACACACACACACACCTCCTTGATCATGTCCACGATGGCAGTAATGACAGTGTTTAGTTTAGGTGATTTAGCCTTACTCAATCTCAGCTAACAGCTCTCAGGAATTCAGCCAGAGGGGAAATCGGCTGTCAAACTGACACTTAATGAGCTCAGTAGGGAAAGCAAGCGACCAAACTGAACAACATTTTCATTTATTATTATGATTATAGGAAACATTATTTTAAGTAAAATACACTTCTACCAATCAGCCTGAACACTAATTGGTGTACCCATATGGCTCAATTGTCCAAGCAGCTCATAACAGACAATAACATTTAATATTAGCAGTGTTTTTCGTGGTTGTAGCAATTGTCACAAGAGCAAACTAAACTTGTTCCATTTCATAATGTTAAATGTTTGTTTAAAATGGCGCCCGTTACGTTAAATAGGATGGTCACATGACTAGGGTCCTGATTAAACAGCCACCGTGGGGCAGTTGTAATAGTCGTTTTTTGGAGTCTTTGGCAATCGATCTATAATGTCTTTTACAAGGGTGCTTTGATTTTGACATTTGATTTGTATGACTGAAGTACTGGGGAAAACACAGATTATATGAAATGACCATGGTGTGAATTCCATTTTCTCCCATCCCCATTGGCTTATTTTTCTACATTCTACAAGTCTGCAGTTTCTCTGTGACCTATGCACAAATTAAACAAATAATGTGTCAGACAGACTGAACAGGAACTAAATCATTTATTCTTCATCTGATCAGGATAAAGACATGATCTCCCAGTCAGGAGCGCCCTTGCATATCACCCATAACTTGCTGTATTACACTGAATGAGATAAATGCTTCCCACACAGTGCCGTCTCCACTGTTCACCTCAACCGTGGAGGTAAGAAGCAGAGGGGAAACCCCCTGGAATCCCCGCTTTCTGTGTGGCCTGTGAACCCCAGATTCAAGAGGTCTACAACCAATTCGCCTACACCCTCACCAGACTTTTTTTTTTAGCCCTGTGTCAAGCAGCAATGAGACAAGTTCTGAACGCTGAAACATAAAATATGTATGCGCTTCAGCATCAAGTGCAATAAACCAAGGAAAATAATGAATACATTCTAAATAAATCCAGTACATAAAAACACAAGATGGAAATATTACAAAATCTGATTATTTTTTTGGCAAACTGAATGAGGTCACAGTACCCTTAATTTTGTGATACAATTCAACTAGGGTCAAAATATTTTACTGTACTTACTCAACATTTAAATCCCTTTCATTATAATGAAGATAACGTTATTTTTCCTTTGATGTGGAAACCTTTTATTTCACTACATTGTATGAACACAGACTTTATAAGAGACTAGAATTGGCCAGGCTAGACCACTAACAAGCCCCCACTGGCCCTTCTTTATAATCTGGGACTAACTGATGGAGACAAGCCAAAGTGGAGGAAGTTGCCTGGATCCCTTAGTGGGCTACCGGAACTACAGCGGCTCTGTGCATATGTGTGTGTGCTTCCCTCAGTGGAGGAAATTCTACCCCTCTGGAGACTATTACCAAGTAGCACCATTAGCACTGGAATACGGAAACTGAGCAGCTTTGTCTTCCCAACTTCCCACTGCTGTGGAAATGGTACACATAAAAGGTTGCAATTCAGATCATTCGGAAAGACAGAATGATAGGGTGCACTGGGTGGTGGTGGTGTGGTTTGTTGTTGGAGACCAACAGTCTATACAAACTAAGCCATGCAAGGCACTTGCACTGATATTATTTTTGCGTTTGGATGCTAAAGGCTTAACATCCAGCGGGGTCTGGGAGGTCTGGGGAACGCTACCGTCGTTGCGGGTGGGTGCGCCAGTAGTTATAAAACGATTATTAGACTATGAAATATGCCCATTCTGATATGTTCACATAGCCTTCTCCAAACAGACAGGGCAACCTAACGCAGACAAGTTATCTTTAACGTGTTTAGGTGATATGCCATATTTGTAGTTGAGCTGCGATATGCAAACTGTTGTTTGCAAACTTTGCATTCAACTTTTTTCCGTTATGTATTTTTGTAAAATGCTGCCACACTGGCGATGTCTTCGACATGGTAAAAGAAGACTGATTGTAAATAAAACACTCACAATTAATAAATATTCAGCAAACCACCAAAACAAGGCTTTCTAGTTCTTTCTTCAATCTGTCCCCAGTGGGTTGGGCTAATCCCAAGAAACAAGGGGGGTGTTCTGAAGACAGACTGTTACCTGTGCAACAGGGATGCTCTGAAAACACCCCCATTAGCAATTAGTGCTTTCCACCAATAAACCTTAACGGTCCATGCTTCCACTGGATGAAATAACACGGCAAAAAAATGGACCAATCAGAATTTTGGTTGAGCCAGAACGTATCGACCAAAAAAATCGACTAGTCGACTGGAAGATTTCAGCTCTATCCTTTTCAAATACCTGTTTGGTGGACCTGTCTGCACTTTTTTACAATTTAAAATGTTATGATTTTTTTTTCACTGTGCATTGGGTTTGAATATTTATAATGTGAAAAGCCTTACATAAATACATTTTACTTAGTTAATTTTTCCTCTAGTGTCACCATGAGAATGACTTTTGTGTTTTCTCAGTAAAATGTCTCTTGCTAGAGGATGGATCGCCTTGAAATAAGCACACACATTCGTGCTCCACACCGGATGAATTGATTTACATCTATTACCACCATCAGGTAAAAATGTACTTATACTTTGGTTTATGACCAAATATCTGCAACAATAATGACATTCCCAGCCGTACTAATTAACCAATGTTAGCATGGTAACACGCTTAATTAAGATAGTGAGCAGATAAGGATTATACCTGCAACATGAGCATTTTAGCATCGTCATTGTGAGCATGTTAGCATGCTAAGTTCAGCACTTAGCCCCAATTATTACCTTAACCAAAGAGGTCTTGTTTTTAGTTTGGTTTGTTTGTCTGTTTGTCAGCAGGATTGCAAAAAAAAAAAAATACTGGCCTGATTTTCATGAAACTTGCTGGAAGGGTGTACCGTAGCACAGGCAAAGGAAGAACACATTCAATTTTGGAGCGGATCTGAATAACGAAGTGGACACACAACTTATTTTTCGCCTTCTTTAATATTTGAGAAATGGCATGACATTCGTAGAGGTCTGTGCTGCTGGACACCCTTCTAAATTTAATCAATTTTGGCGATTGCAGCTTTTGCTCAACTCAGTTCCACGGAGTAGGATCCTTATCAGTCAAAAGGTTTCATACCAAGGTGCGGGTACCTGCTAGGAAGTCTGGCTTGGCTGGATGTCAAATTAGTCACAAACACAGCAGTGTGTGGACTTGTGTCCTGTGTGTCTCATTTTTATAATAGATTTGACAAAATAGACTTTTCTGACAAAAGACAAAGACTTAAGTAAAGGATTGCAAGCACAGAGGATGATGACTATACCCTACAAACAACTAATCAGGAGTTATATGGTATGTTTATGAGGCTAAAAGCTACCAAAGCAGCAGGTCCAGATGGACTGTCTCCAAAAGTATCAAAAGGCTGTGCTTTTTTATTAGTAGTACTAGTAGTAGACTGTGCTTTTTTTTTTAGTATTTTGAACAACAGTTTCTCTCATAAAGTCTTACCTGATTTATGTAAACAATCTTGCATTATACCAGTACCTAAAAACAAAGCCTTTGAGTGTATGGATGATCTAAGACCAGGGGCTCTAACCTCCATTGCTGTGAAGATATGTGAGAAAATCATGTTAAATAGTCTGAAGCCTCATGTGGAGCAGTATCTTGACCCCTACCAATTTGCTTATCAGAAAGGGAGAGGGGCAGAGGATGCTTTTGTTTGTAAATTGGACAGTGTCTATGCTCAACTGGATGCAGGGGGACGGTGTGTGAGAATTCTGTACTAGGATTTTAGCTCAGCGTTCAATACGATACAACCACACATCCTTGTAAATAAGCTTTTGATAATGAAGGTTCCAGTGTTTTTATCTCTTTCATTTAAAAAAAAAACAATTTAAAAACAGGTCTTTATTTGTTAAGTTAAACTAAAAAGTTAACTCAGACAATATCATGTCAAACACAGGGTCACCTCAGGGAACTGTTTTAATCCCCTTTTCTTTTTACCATTTACACGGCAGACTACCGTCCACAGCAGGCAAGCTGTCGGGTTGTTAAATTTGCTGACAACACAGGGTTGATCGAAAATGATGACTATTTTCAAAATGAGATAAAAGCCTTTGTTGATTATTGTGACACGCATTTCCTGGAACTCAACGTTACGAAAACTAAACAACTAGTCATACATTACACGAGAAATAAGATCATTGCTGTGGCAGTGGAAATCTGTAGAAATACAAACAAGAATTTGGGCATGGTTTTTAATGACAGGCCAACATGGTATGATCATGTTGACTCACTGATGAAAAAATAAAGTCCACTGTATGAGGAAGTCTTTTAAGGGTGAATACCAATGTGTTGAGAATGTTTTTTATGTCAGTCTTATGTAGTGTTTGGAGTTGCTGTGTGGTGTGGTGGGTGACCTTTTAGAGTGACTGGGAAAATGGTGGGAGAGTTAAATGCAGTGGATCAAGTATATGATGATCATCTGGTAAAAATGACACAGAAAATAACAAGGGACCCGGGTCACCCTCTTCTTGGTAATCAAAGTCTTTTTAGCGCTTGTTGTTGTTGCGGTTAGTCAATAAACGGTGACTGTCAGCCGGGCTTTAACAACCATCAACATAGAATGTAAATGTGCTGTATTTATATAGCGCTTTTCCAGTCTTAACAACTGCTCAAAGCGCTTTTACATCTACAGTGAACATTCACCATTCACACACATTCATACACTGTGGCCGGGGCTGCCGTACAAGGTGCCACCTGCTCATCAGATAAACATTCACACACATTCACACTCCGATGCGCAGCACCGGGGGCAACTCGGGGTTCAGTGTCTTGCCCAAGAACACTTCGACAATGACTGCAGGGGCGGGGATCGAACCACCAACCTTCAAATTGGCAGGCAACTGCTCTACCACTGAGCCACAGCCGCCCCTAGAAGCAAGTAGCAACTCTGCTGCGCTGTGGAGTAATGTCTTGCAAGGTGAGACTAGCATCTAGCTAACATTGCCATTGTGGGGCTTTGGGTTTAGCTTTCGCAACCTGGCAACCCTGTGCACTTTGACGCTGGGGAGGTGGGGGTGGGGGAGACAACTCCTCAGTTTTCTGAATTTGTGCTGCAGTAACCATTTAACTGCTAGCTGTCAGTATCACATACAGTATTGGACCTTCAATGTTTTTGATATGTTAAAGTGGCTCTGGAACTCTGTCTTTTCTATTACACGGACTTGATGATTAATGAATACAGGCATTTATTGTCAATAGGAAGTGACTTAATCAGATTCCACACAAGTCTTAATACTGTTTCTACTACCGCTATACTTATGGCAGGTTTTAGTATGATGAGTGTCATTTCAGGGCTTTCTCCACTCTTATTTATATCTCACCTGCACACAGAAATACTGGTAACACAAGAGACTTAGACTTCTCTTTATTAAGGTTTTGGGTTACTTAAAAATTCGTGAAAAAATACAACATATTGACCCAAAATGTTAGCGGTTAAAACAACCTTCAAACTGATTTATTATGGTAAAAGCTCATATAGTGAAACTCTAGTACAACACGTCTCATTTTAGTATTTGTATACTAAACAAATAAACTGTGTCCCTCTCTACATGCTCCATTCCGTTTTAACCAACCATACATAGAGTAGATTGCATATTTTTCATTTAAAATTTGAGACCTTCAACCTTTGACCTTCATCATGGACCAAAATGTTGTGAACAAGTGCAATGTGCTGGATTTTTTGGTCTTTTCACAAAAACAACTAAAAAAATTCACGCTTAATGATGAAAGTGACAAAATTACATTCCTTTGACTGACATACCAGTGTGTACCACTAATACCACCTGTATTAATCCACCGCTGAAAATAACCCCTAAGAAATGCACTATGTACTCCTCATTAAGTGGTGTTTGTTAAAAAACTAAATTTGCCCAGGTCTGTCAGGAAATTTGTTAGCATGTTTCTTTTTTTAAATTAAAGTAAGTATTTGTTACCCAAAAACAACCAAAAGGCTTTTGGCTGAGTGCCACAGAATAAGAATTAAAAGACGGACTGATGCATTGTTGGTTTTGGCCTTTACATTGTATTATTGACAATAACAAAGATATTGAATAACACCAGCCTAATCCTTTAAACACTTGATGTCTGCTGAATCAATTTTTGCAATGAATTCCATTTGAACTGTCTGCAGCTAAAAACTTCTCAGAGCCATCTTCCAATATTACAAAGGGTGAGTATTCAACTATAAAAGAAGCAGTTTTCTTTCAAAAGACCGAAAGACTATAACGTAAAAAACATGACCTGTGAGCATCCTATTCCTGTCACCTATTTATGTAAAGGTTAGGCACCAGTGGTGCACAACACACACAGTTATATACAGTATATACATAACAGTAAGGTCTAATGATAGAGGAACAATCCTAATAGTATAACTTCCTTTTGCAAAATGTAAATTAAATCCTATCGGCACGATGCAGTTTCAAATCTTATCAGGTATTTCACAACGTTAAGCTACATTAGACACAAGCAAATTATAGCATTAAAGTCATTATGTGTGATACTTTATATCAAGTTGGTGTTTGTATGTATTATGTGTTGCATTTCTGCATACGTCCTAGTGTGTCATTTTGAAATAAGTATAAAAGACGGTAGACAAAAGGAGAAGTGCAATAACATTTTAGCTTGTGTGGCATCCATCCAGTGTAGTCTGGTTCGCAGGATTATGATAAAAACACAGGCACACAAACACACATTCTGTGGGCACGCATGGATCAAGGCACGTATTGTTAATTCCCTTGAGAAACCGACCGCAAACTAGCTCTGTAATGCAAAGAGGAAGCCTTGGGTCTCGCTGCTGAGGAACTTCAAAGGCCCAGATGGAAGACTCATTTGCTTAGGGAGATTTTCTATTTAGATGCTATTGCAGCAGTGGCACCACAGCAGCACTATCACATATCTAGGAAAACCCACATTTGAAATTCGGTTGTTGCTTTTATCCTTTTTTTCTCTCTCTCTCTTTCTCCATCCTGTCTCCTGTTGTTTTCTCACACATTAATTTTTCCACAAGTCTTAAGCTTGACTGAGAAAAATATACAGGCCATGCGTGCTTGACATAGCTCTCCACATCAAAACAGCATAAACACTGATGATAACTTAACAGCCAATTTGTTTGTCTTACACACTTTGATATGCATCTCCATGTCATGTGTTGTTTCAGTCAAAGCTTTCAAGTGTCCCGGTGATTCATGTCCTGTGAAATAGTCTCTCTGCCTCTGAGTTCTTTGGTTTAATTTTCATGTCTGCGGTTGTTTTTCCTCGATGGTTTTTTGTCAAAAAGGGGAATTGATTGAGGTAAAAATTAAATTCATTAAAAACTTTGTGAACCTTCTAAAATACATCATACACAACGCACAAACTTCCTTTCACTGTTGTACAACTTAGTACAGGATGTGTGTGTGTGTGTGTGTGTGTGTGTGTGTGCGTACAATTTCTACACAGTCATTATGTCAAACTCATAAACATAATTGACAGATAAGGAAGAGGAGACGTGATGAATTAACCTCAGCTTGGCACACACACACACACACACACACACACACACACACATCTGAGCGTCTCTTAGAGGATGGTTATAGGTTATCTGGACAGAAAGGGAAACGTGCGCAGACACACAGACATGCAAATACATATTAAAACAACCTGTACATCCTGGGAATTGTGTGTACACCTCCACATACACATGTGTGTGTGAAGTGAAATTAAGTATAAAGGAGTTAACAAAGAAATAAACAAGGATGTGAATCAACAGAATAATATTCACATCTTCAAATCACAAAGGCTTTAGTAGTAATCCAACAGTATTACTGGCTGGGCAATAAAAAACAAGCCAATCTTAGATAGTTTCAGCAAATGTGTTTTCTTGTCTGTATACCCATACATAGCACTTACATGTCAGGTATTCTACTGTATATTACCAGAAACATAAAAAGCAGGGTCAGACATTGGTGGCACAAGGTAAAAGGAGAGATTTAGATAGGAATTCATGAAAGTTCTCAGTTCTAAACTGTCACAGAATCTCACTTACATTCTTAAGGTGTCTTGTGACTATACTTTACAAGCATCAATCACACTAAATCCTTGATTACACCTTCTGTCTTGTTTAAAAAAAACAATCAGATTTAAATACTTTCAGAATAAAAGAAGACAATGTGTAAAAAAGTTCATTTTATTGTTATCAGTAACCCTGTGCTGCCTTTTGTCAATTGCTTTGACCATGCTAATCGGCCTTCATATCTTGCACAGATTGATTAGGATCATACGGTCTTAATTAACACTGAAATATGCTGCCCTCAGGTGGTTCCTGTCAGTAATGCCTGGACTTATTACTGTACACCAGTAGCCCTTTGGAACTGGGATCATACATCAAATCCTGATGTGCAAATGTAAAGAAATATACAAATATATTAAACTACTATTATTTTAATTATATGCATGCAGCATAAAAGCAGCTAAACTCATTTAACTAAGTAAAATCCAAATTGTCACTGATTATTGTTGACCAAGCTGGTACGGTGGATAAGTTTAAGTGTGGATAAGGTCATCCAATGAAACAAAAGTTGGGGCATAAAGATATGGTGTTAACTGATATCATGGGTAAGGGAAACCTGCTCTTAGACAAAATCAAGTAGCCTCATATCAACCAGCACAGGATTTGCATGGAGCAGTGAATTCCCATATGGGGTCTATGTTGTTATGTTGATGTGAAATGTGAATGGGAAAATTTACCAAAACATGGTTGAGAAAATAAAACCTTTTGTTAGTGGAAATACCATGTTAAGATACAAAACACGTATATACTTATGATACAACTCACTGTATGCTACATAAGGGCATCTTTAAAGCCAGAGCAACAATGGCATATCAACCATATAAAACATGGTACCATAAAGACATGAGAGCACACATCCTGATATTTGACCTGTATTCATGCAAGTTTGATAAGATCAGCCTCATAAATGAGTATGAATGGGTAGTAAAACCTGACTCTTTAATTACCCATTTCATAACTGCCCTGTTCAAGTTGCGAAAGACTTCACAAGAGAAAAGCTGATGATGTGTAGTTTGTTGCACGCATTACAAAGACCTGTGCAGTAGTTTACTACGTGGCCTGCAAATGTTTGTTTTTTTGTAGGATGGTAGGGAAAGACTCGTAAATATTCTTTAGGGAACTCATCCCTGAATGGCTAGAACTAGTTGCCTGCTCTGGTTTAAGTATGTGACTTACTTTGTTACTGATCCCTCTTTCCGACTCAACACATTGCACCAGCATCCTTTGAAACAACACATAACCACGCAACTACAATTACAAATAACATGTTGACTCTGTGTTGTGGTCTTGTTGCGAGCAAAAAGTATCGTCATGGTTCGCGAGATGTGAAAACACAAAACAATAATGTGCTAATGGTACTAGTAAAGATGTCAGAATGCTCAGATGCTTAGATTGTCTAAGGCCATGTCCAGGCCAACATTAGGCCTGCATGAACAAACACAGCCCCTTTGATATATTCGAATGAGACCTCTGCATTGACAGAGTAGCTGTGCCAAGACAGAGGGTTCCCGCAAAAGAAAGCAGGGTCATCCAGCAAGGAAGTTGAACTTGGCATAAGTTGAACTTGGCTTAAATTATGCCACAACAGGTGTGTGTGCTGACACGGAGAGGCAACTGTTTGTTCAAACAACAATGGCAGCGCCTAAAGAGGTTAGCGTAGTAGAGAGATAGTTTATGCAATTACCAAGTAAGGCAGGGTTTTATATCCTGCCTCTGAGTGTGGCCATAAGAACAGGTATAAACACTTTCACAATTAGACTTGGTGAGATATTATATATTACGACTTCCTACTGAACCTTCTGGTGGTTGCAAAAGGTTGTGTGATTTGGTTATCACACAGTCTCCAACTGCTCTATGTGAATGGACAGCATAAGTTGGAATTTAAGGCCAAGTTCTCACATTCATATCATACTGATGTTTCTTTTCTATCCTCAGGTCAAGAACATGTTGGAGCAGAAAGAATCCCTACAATAAGACTGCCATTTCCTGATTATGATCATTTCAACTATCCATGTCAATCCAGTTTAGCACTTCATACACAAATTTAACCACACATCATTATGTTGATAGCACCATGTCAGTTCTACTTAGCTCATTGACATGTCTGTTCCTCACAGGCTTCTCCCTCAAAACCGGTCAATGAAAGGAAGAGTACGTTGAATGAACAACATGCTTGACTTAGACTGACTGCTCATTTAATTTGCACTTTAAGAAGAAAACAATGACAGTGAGGTGAAATCAAAGAAAAGAATATAATCGTCTTAGATGCGACTTAAACATTTAAACCCCCTAATTACCACAGAAACATGAATACCCTTTCTGAAACCTCTATTATCCAACACAACAAAAGCTATTGTTTCCCACAATGCACAAGTCTTTCCTATGTGGAGAGACTATTTCTGTGAAAGACCTGGCTGGTAGTATCAGATACACAGTTAACACTGCACGTCAAACTCTTGGTCGTTGGATCCAATGGATAAATCACTAAATCACACCACAATAGATGCAGACTTGGCTCATTCACATAGGCCACATGAAAAGGGAGGGAGAGAAAGAGGGAAGTCTGGCTTCCATGGCTCAGGCCAGCCAGACAAAAGGCTCTGGAGCAGCATTGCCTCAGGATAAAATCATATGACACTGGCGCACAGGAAATCACCCAAATTGTCTATTGTCTGGGACAACATCACAATCCCTCTGCCTTTACACAGGGACAGTAAACTGGGGAGGAAGAGAGCTTAGGATAGATGGATAGAAGAGGGGGAGAAAATGGGAGAGTGAGAAGTGAAAGAGGATGGGAGTGTATATATTCCGGGATCTTCATGCCATTTTTGGAGAGTACAAATAAGAAAATGTATGGAGGAGAGTTATAATCAGTGAACGTAATGCAACTTATTTTCTGCCAAATGGCATTGTTTTGTCATTGAGTACATTCCCTTTTGCAACACACAGAGACCTCATTTGTTGATATTGATTGATTTCATTATGGATCAATCCAACAACAAAGATTCTTTTGTATCTTAAAATAATGTTCCCAAAATTGTTCCAGTGGTTCATTAACTAATTTGAATGAGACATGAGAATAATGGTATTGGTAACAGTAATGGGCAATTCTAATTCCAACCTGTAGGGGGACTGATGAGGAAAAGTGCTTTGTGTCTACTGTAAAGTTGCTGATTGACAAGTAGCTAATGCTAGGTCAATAACGTAAGCTAATTCTTGGTGGGTAGTATAATATTACAACATCGTTCAACATGCTCACTCATATTTGGTATGATTGTTTTGACCACAGTTAACAACTCTGGGCTAACGCACAAATTCATTTGTAACGTCAACTGTATAGATAGATAACTAATCTAATGGTAGTTTAGCTCGCTAGCTAGCACACCTGTCTGTCTGCCCCTTTCTCCAGGCGTTGCAAGGCTTCAGTTGGGATGAGAGCTGGCAACAGCCCCGGGGATACATCCACAGTCAACCCCCAGCCAGCTAGCAGCCAGCTACTATCATTACAGCAATCCAAACCCGGTCAGCACTTAACTCCGATGCAAAGGACGCTAACAACAATTTACTGAACCGTCAGGAAACAGACCCAGGCCCCCAACAGCGGCCATTCGTAACGTTACACCTCCGTTAGCGTTAATGGTGTCCCCCCCTCCCTTTCGCTTTTAACCGTCTTCACAGTTAGCTAAATGTACCCTGCGAAAGATGGAAAAGGCACCGAAAGTGCAAATGGTAATTTAAAGATGTGGTAGCATTGGATCTGGACGGGAAAGATAAGTCTAGGAGTTGGAAGGGGTGTCGCAATTCTGCCTTCTACCAACGCAACACAGGTTTGTGGATCTGAGTGTCGCGATATTGGTTTCATATCGCATATCGTTACAGCCCTACTACTTACTGCTTCAAAGCCAAACAGCATACTGGGTACGGCTCACTCTCTGTTCCGCTCTCTACAGTAAATTCAAGAACAGATAAAGAAAGACCAGAGACGTTCCATTGTAGCAAACCCAAAACATTTCAAGCATTAGCGATGTAACTTTATAATAAACACATTAGTTCTCATAGATAGCTAGCTGTTAGCAAATGACACATACAGCATACCAGCACTGCTAGAGGACGCAGGTATGTAATGGCAGGTTTATTGCTCAGGACATAATGTAGGGCAGTGTTGAGTGTGAAGTTTTTTGGATGAGCGGTTCTTGAGAAAGCTGATAGCAATAATACCAGAGACAAGGCAATCAACCCTTTCTGAACAGGGACGTTTTAAACTACTAAGTTTTACTACTTTGTATTGACATAGACTTATTCCTCTACAAGGGAAAAGTCTACCAAGGATTGTTATTATTAAGGTAAACAGTCATGTTATTGCAATGTCAAGTCAGTCAATTTTCTACAACATTCTTGTAATTTTGCAAGTTGTCAGACACAAACTTAACCCTATTGTTACACTGGTTTCTATGCAGCCTTTTTTAGGACAACGCAAACATCCAAATGTAGGCAAGAGTGTGGAACAAGTTTGATCAACACAATTCAAGGTGATCTCTAACTTTCAAAATTAGCCTACAACTCCCCTCCCCCCTCTGTTCAAGTATGTATTTGAACAGGTGAGTATAGTCGGCCAAAGAATGATGTGCAGGTAGGCAGTCAGTCAGACTGTCAGGTACAGCCGCAGGCCACACTGGCTTTCATCTATTCAGCTACACAACACATATAGACAGCTCTCGTCTGTCCTTCTCATTCATCCGTCATTTCACCCCATCCCCCCACCCCCCCATCTCTGGGAACAACATGTCCTCACCCCACCCCCGGCACCCAACCTAGTGTCACTCACACACAGGCATTCACACACACACACACACAATATTATGCTAAATTAAAGAAGAAAAAAAATAAAGAGCTTAATAAAGAGTTTAGGAGTATCAAGCCAAAAAACCTTTTGTGTATTCTTTTCCAAATTTGGTAATGTATAATGTAACAAAACATTTTTTTCCTGAACAAACAATAACTATCTATATATACACACACACGCTGTATAAACTAAAGTAACTAAAGCTATACAAATACATATATACACACACACAGTCTATATGTACTGCATGCACGCAAATATATGCTGTATATACACACAAATGTATACTACAAATGTATGTATGTAGATATATATATATCTATACAGATATATCTATATATAGATATATCTATATATATATATATCTATGTTGCATACATTGAAACTTCATTGAAACTGAATTCTAAAGATATTTATTTATATATATATATATATATATATATATATATATATATATATATATAAATAAATATCTTTAGAATATTCTCCCCTGCTTGTACAAACCTCAATTTTTTTTTTATTAAAGTACTTCTAATTACCCACCATTAAGACTACTATGATGCCCCTTAAACAATCAGTGGGCCTCTGTGTGTCAGGGGTGTGTGCATGTGTTAAAACAGCAGGACTAGAATCCCTGTCTGTGGTAATCCTCTACTAACCAAGCATTGTTTCACTGTTTGTTAGAGTATGAACATAGAGTTGGTCCCTTTGCTTGTAGAAATCTTAACAGCAATAACAGCCACACTGGACTCTTCCCCTTTGACAAACTGAGGACTTAATTATGGGATTATGACACAGATTAGAGGATGTCACTTAAATGTGTTATCATCTGATTATTCAAAGGACAATACACAATAAGCTGTGAAGGGGATCTATATGAGCCTGTGTAAACGGCTGTCTACCTTCAGACAGCAGCTGTAAAATCAACAGTAATGCTGTATTTACAATCACCAACTGAAACCTAAAGGATATCCTGCACCATCCTCCTTCTTAAAAAGGATGTAAGCCTACATCAGGTCACAGATCTGATGTGCATACACACCAGATGACTTACCGCTCATTCCATTATGTGTACTTATTGTTTTTTTGGACAAATGTGTCCAAAGGTGTCCTTTCATAAATAGCTTGTAAAATTGTGCAAGAACTTTCAGTTTCTAATTGTATTTATCATATTTTTCCATCCCCATTTGGAAGAATGAATAAATGGACACAACTTTGCACAATATGCAACAAACCATTGTTAGGCAAGTTACTTCTAAAATGTAATACATTACAGATTACTTGTTACTGTCATTTGAGAGACATTACTTATATTACTTATATATTACTGTCTCTGAATTATAATTCTTTACACTACTACTACTTTTGAGCAACTTTCATCAAAATAACAGCGGAAATTTGACTTGGCAGCTAGCGTGTGAATTTCACCACAGTATCCTCTTTATCCACTTTAATACATCATGGATTATTCATAATATTTTGTATAATGAAGATATATATGCAAAGTAACTAAAGCTATACAAATAGAGTAGTAAAACGTAGTATAGGGAGGTAGTAGAAAAAGCTATGGTATTAATGTAGATGATACTAGCTCAGGATCAACCAGCAAACACAGGTCAAGCCTCGCTTGTCTTGTTTTACACAGAAGCAGGATTGGACTTTTGCTTTACATTAAACAAGTGTACTTTGAGCGACCCCGTTTCTATTGGGACACAGATGTTGTCCGTACCGTCTCTGGTACTGGCTCTGACCACGGGAACAGAGACGAGACAGCTCGCTTCAACGCAGTGTATATCTCCTGAAAATAAGGTCCATCTGGCAAATGTATCTTTGTCTGCAATCATCTCAACCATGGAATACATCAACTGTGAAGAAATGTTTCGTGGTGTTGGTGAATTCTTAAAAAAACAACACACCAGTAAATGTTGCGTTACTGAGATTGTATAGCAGGTAACCTTAAACAGGTATAATATTACCAAAATGTAATTAGTAATGCGTTGTATTACTGCGTTACAGCAAAAAGGAATGCAATACTGTGATTGTGTTACTTTTGTAACGCGTTACTTTTGTAACTGCTAACAACAAAAATCTGTAAGAGACCTTTTGTTTTGTACCAATGCCGTGCTGCTATTTAGCAGAAGAGCCTTCAATTACAGTAAACTGTAAACTCACTTCAAACAGGATTGGATTTATCTTAATCTTATATGTTTGGGAAATACGGCTTCCATCTTTTAGCCTACACTATTCTAACCACTCATTCGTTGTGAGCTGGTGTGTGTGTGTGTGTGTGTGTGTGTGTGTGTGTGTGTGTGTGTGTGTTGTCTATCACCTTTTGTTGATTTTTACTTAAGCTCTTTAGGGATTGCAGAAAGCACCATGCAAACAAAACCTATCATTTCCTTACAGTCAGGCTTTGGAAAGATTAGTCGTGCCTGCAAACAGGTGTTACCTAACGCTGAAATAATTTCAGTCAACATTCAAATGATAATGGTTTACATTGCATGAGTTTACATTACATGAAAGATTAAAATACTGTTCAGATGTTCATGTTTTGATGAGCTAGATTGACTTTAAAATATATGACTTATATTAAAATGTATGCTAAAGACTAATTGATTAAAGACCTCTTTAGGCTGTGTGACAAATGAACCACAGTAACACATCATGGAGCTTAGGACGAGCATGGAATACAACGGACCGACATAATGCAATGTGTTCTTATCTGACGCCCCACCTGATATGTCAACAGTTCTGTCTTCTGTTCACACCACATGGTTAGCATTAACATGTGGATACTAGCTCAGGATCAACCAGTGAACACAGCTCATGCCTCGCTCGTCTCGTTTTACACAGGCGCAGAATGGGATTTTGCTTTGCATCAAACATCTGAGCTTTGAGCGACTCTGTATCCAGTAACCATGTCAATGTTGACAGATAATAAAGGGGATCATCAGCGGCTGTGTCATTCTACACCTGTGCATGTAAAGAGTTGAAATGTGTTTTAGCAGGTGGCCTGTCTTCTGTTCGCTTGTCTGTTTCAAAATAAATGTAAAGTTGCAATGTACTGTATTCACTATTCTGACTCAAGCAATAACAACATGTTGGATGTAATCAACATTGCATGCATATTCATGATCTGAAGAGGGAAAAACAATTGATTTTCTGTAGTAACCCCGACTGTCATAACCATAGACTATTTAAATTATGGATGTTGTGTCCGTGACATAACCCATAGGTTTCCAAAGAGCCAAAATTAAGCTAAAAGTGCACGGATAACAGGGGCTCTGGACATCGTCATCTTGGCAGTGCCTGATTGGCTAATCCAATAACAGGCAAAGAGGTGGAGCGTGGCTGGAGCTGAGGTGGGCTGAATGAAGCCTACAGTCTATGCTAGTATCTTGTGGAGGCAGCCACCTGTCACTCAAAGCGGAATTCCCTTAATTATGCATAACTTGAAGCTTATGTATAAAAAAAATAATATTTTTTAAATGAGTGTGTTACAAAAAATGAAAACCCTCGTGAATTTTTTTAAGAAGGGGGAACTTAGCTTAAACCAAAACCATAAACTTGTTCAATATTATTGTAACATCTGGGTCCATGGGGACCGACTCCCTTTAGGATCCAGCCTAAAGTGGCCATTCAAAGAACTTCAGTTTTTGGCACTTCTGTATTAGTTTCATTAATTCAGCACTGGAAGTTGTGGCTTGGTCCTAACTAAGGTCATTGTCATTTAAGGCTTAGTGAAAGTTCAACCAACACAACTTCATGCTAACTGTGGCTGAGGGCATTCACATGTTTCACTTCAACCAACCAGATGTTGCCATGATCCCTTTGAGCCAATCATTTTGTTGCTGTAAAACATTGAAAACTGCTTGTCTCTCTGCAGCTGTCAGCCATCATTATAGTGTATGAGAACAAACGGTTCCATCCAGTGAGCTCATCAGTAATCTCACCCTACATCCCATCTGTAGTGATTTTCAATCAGGTTGTGCTTCACTCTTCCATCACCAGTGTTCACATTCATGTGTGGCTCATGCTGCAACCACCCACGTAAAATGATGACATCTAGAATGGGGTCTAATCCCTAAAGACTTCTCATATATCTCTCTTCAATTGTTTCTTTTGTGCACACCATTTCAAATAAATACATTTGTTGATACCTAACTCTTTCAATTAAAACTTCTGCTGGAAAGAGAGCAACTTATGCAGATAGAATATCACAGGTTTTTGAGGGTTTGGGGACACAACACACACATACTGGTACTCACGTTCCACACACCCCAGTTGCTCCTTTTCACCATTATCTGATGTTGTCATCTCCCCCTTTCAATATATGGGGATCTTGTGGCAAGACCCCCCCCCCCCCCCCCCCCCCCCCCCCCCCCCCCCCACACACACACACACACACACACACACACATACAGGGCCAGTGTTCTCCCCTGGGGGGCTTGCCAAGATGAAAGGAGGAGTGGTGAAGGGGACTAAAGGAGCAGATGAAACAGATGAGATGACCTCGCTCTTCATCTTTTCTCTCAGCTCGCTCTGTCCTTTTCACATATTACGTACTAGTTTTCCAACTTTAAGCTTTAGTGTATATTTATATTCATGTCACTGCTTTGTTTTTGTTTAGTACTGTATGTTCTGTACACTTTTACTTTGTAACATTGCTTCAGGTTGTTGTTGGCTTTTTATTCCTATTGTTTTTTTAGTTTTTTTTTTTAAATATGGTCAGTGGAGTCAATCTTCTGCTTATGTTTCATATACAGTTAGACAGATATAATCTATCTAGAATAGATAGATTATAGACAGTTGGAAATGGGCTTTTTGTTTTTTTTCTGTTTAGGGATTGCTTTATCCTCATGCTACACCTGTTACAAAGTTACATCAAATTAGCAAACAGCCATGTCCCGGATCTTGATTTGTGCTTTTGATAACCCGGTACATGTATTGCCATCCTCCGCGAGATAACTTCATTGAAACTATGACATTGTTTATTAATTTAAATGTAAGAGCCTCTTTAAGGTCTTGCATGACACACTGAGAGGGTGTGTGCTGTCAAACACTGCCGCCCTGTGGAAAGTTAGTGTCACTGCAGGAGGACAGGTTTGAGCTACTACTGTAAAGACATATCAATCCTTGAAAAAAGTGATATTAGGTGTAAAATGTAAGATTGCAGTGGGAGGGGGGTTGAAGAATTCATATTCTTCACTTACGGAAATGTAGCAACACTACACTTTAAAAAATACTCTTTAAAAAATGTCTTCTTTTAAAACTGTTTAAAGTAAAAGTATTTCAAATAGCTAAATGTACTTTACGTTGTAAAAGTACAAATTCTTCTTCTTTTCCTTATTTTATATCATGCATTAACATGGAGCCATAAGCATCATGTCACTAGTTTAGGTGGAGATAGTTTGAACTACTCCTGTACAGTGCTTAATTAATAATGTTGCATCCCATGTTCTAAACTTGTAACTTACGTTTTTTGTATGTACAATCTGGAAAGCAGCTGTCAAATTAATACAGTGGAGTAAAAAAGTACTCTGAAATGCAGTTAAGTATAAAGCAGCACAACATCTAAATACAAGTAAGAAGTTTGAACAGTATCTGATTATTTGTACCACTGCTTTGAAAATCTGTCGATGTTTTGGACAATTTCTTGCAATTAACCGGTGACTAAAGCATCTTCCCACATTTCAACTTTGCTTGGGATGATTTTATAAAATTCCAATCTGTACAAGTTTTAATTAGGAAATCACACCCATTGTATTTGCTGATGGTAGACCTTATTTCACAGGAAAATATTTGTTTCATAATTTGTTGTTGTTTGCAATTCCTTTATCCACATTTTTCATACTATTGCAATGTAATATAATGTTATAAAAGACGCAAAAATCATGGGAACTCAGCCTGCGGTTCTGGGTGGAGTTAGCTGATAAGCTAAATGGCCTTAATGACTCTAAACCAGCCCTGAGGGGGTTCTTCTGTCAACTCGTTCAATTTCCTGCCTCTTTCTCCAGGCGCCTCTTGGACGAATTTCCTGGTACGGCTGGCACCCGACCTGGTGTCACACACAGACACACCAGACACACACCAAACACACCAATACTAATGTCTTCATCTGCCCAGAGTAAGTTAGTGATTGAATCAATATTCAGTTTGTGTAAAACTGTGTGTGTGTGTGCGTGTACTTGTGAGTGTGTATTCATCAGTCTATGCATGTCCATTGTGTATGCATCATATTGTATGTATGGGTGTGTATGGGAGGTGTAGGAAGGAATATGGGGCAGGGAGAGTACAATCATGTTGATCAGCCTCTGTGTGTGTGTGTGTGTGTGTGTGTGTGTGTGTGTGTGTGTGTGTGTGTGTGTGTAAAATGCCTGTAATTACCACACCATTCTGTGTACATCCACAGTTTAGGACACACACAGTCTGACCTCCAAAAGACATTTCCATGGACATGGGAGTAACACCTACACACACACAAATTTGCTCACCAGACTGTACCTCTGTACTGTTCCATACTTTGTGATAGAAAAATATATTGATATTGAATGATACAGAGCCTTGCATTTTTTTAAATCTTTAAACTGTTACATTTCTATTCACATTACAGCATTGTGACTCCCATATCATCATTGAAATATTCAAAAGGACATACATTTTTTGTTAGTAAAAAAATGTCCTGTTAAAAACTGACTAGTCTATTTTAAGATACCACTGGGGGTCGCTAGTGGGCTAGAGGCTGAATGTCTCAAATATCTCACATACAGGTGTGTGGTAGGATGACCAGTTATGGAGTCTATTAATACTGCTGTGAGGCAAAACATGGAATTTTAAGAATATGATGACTTTATGTGAGTTTGTGTTAATTTATCATACTCCTTTTGGAGCCCTTAAAAAGGGAGAACAGGGTTTATCCTGTATGGAGGAATGTTTGGCATCCAACAAAAAAAGAGTCACGACTAACACTGTTCATCTGTAAACCCCCTCAGTTTGTGATTTGTGATATTCAACTACAGTATATAAGATTTGACTTATATATTTGGTGTGTCTACCTAACATTTTTCTCCAAAGAAAAAAGAAAATACAACTTAAGTTGGGCTGACAAAAAAGCATTAGCAACAGTGTGTTTCAGGATCGCAGCACCACCCCGCTCTTTAGAGACCATCCTGCAATAAGATCCCACCAATCACAACGCCAAAATGCGCCGTGGATGTAAAGTGGAGGGGACCCTTCCCTACTTCCCACCACACTATTTCTGGCACCCTTGGTTAGAGGAGGAGATATAATTGCAGTTTTCTGCCAGATAACTTATTGCGATTACGGTTCAATTTGCAATTATTATTTTTTTTTGCTGAAGTTTCACTGTGTAACAGATAAAACATGTCATTGAGCATTTTAACATGAAATACCATCAAAAGTGCTCTATATTATGCAAGGATGAGAACATACCGTAGATATGAATTGTCAGCAATACGTTTTACTTTTAACAGTACATTAAACCATGAAACTGAGCCACACTGAACAGATAAATTGAACATTCATCACAATAGCAAAAGTTTTAACAATAATGGAAAAAGTCCACTAAATAATATCAGTACTTTCCTCCAAAATTTCGGATTTCCCTCAGCTTAGTAGCAGCATCTATATTGCATATTCTACATTCATGTTAAATAAAGTAATACAAAATAAGTGAAGTTTCTGTAAACTATCTGTGATATGTAGCATTATTCCAGCAGTACATGTAATGATAAAAAGAGCAATAAAACATGGTAAACCAAATGTTACACCAAATTTAAAGAAACACCAAAGCAATTTTCCTCTTTGGTCCCCCTACAGGTTGGAAGTGGAATTGTCCATTAAGAGAACTACAGATCTGCAACACGATCTTGCAAACTTGCATAGTGTTATAGTCGATAGAGGGCCGCAAAGCAAATGCAGAAGTGCAGTTCACCCTGTTATGAGTTAATGCACCACTGAAACAACTTTGGAAACATTATTTTAATGGTACAAAATAATCTTTAGTGTTGCTTTAACTACATTTTTTCCAATAACGAATCAGATTTCAAAACGATTAATTGTTCAAGCCGCACCCTTGCTTGGACCACACCAATTCTCGATCTCTGCAATCATTTTGATCTAGAAGCACTGTAGTTTCCACTATCAGACATGATAAGCCAGAGCTGAATCTCCAATTTCACCAGTCAAACTGAGGTAGATGCTGGAATGTAGTCACCAAATGATTCCTAACCAAGCGCCGGCACAAGCAAGGTGGGTGGGGCCAGGCCAGATCCAGAATTTCAAAAAGAGTAGATGCGCTTCCAGCCCCTTTCAGACCATGTTAAACAAAATATTGATCATAACAGAGTAGTTTTACATACTTCAAAATGGGTCTGGAGTTGTAATGCCAGTGTGATAGTTTCTCTTCTTTTTGGTGTTACTCCTGTTCTAGTATGATCTAATAAAGTAGCTTATGGTGAAAGATGAACCAGTGAAAGAGCAGAATAAAAGTAGGACTAGGGATGAGGATGGGTGGAGAAATGTTTTTTTTTGTTTTGTTTAAAAGGTCCCATGACATGGCGCTCTTTGGATGCTATTATATAGACCTTTGTGGTCCTCTAATACCATTTCTGAAGACTCTTTCCCAAAATTCAGCCTTGGGGCAGAATTACAGCCACTAGAGTCAGTCCCACAATGAGCTTTCCTTAGTATGTGCTATTTCTGAGTCTGTAGCTTTTGAGGAGGAGAGGTGGGGGGCAAGGTGGAGGCTGGGGATGTGGCCTTGACCAACTGTCACTTTGCTCGTTTCAAAGCCATGATGTCTCTCTCTTATAGGTGGGCCAAATTCTTTGGGCGGGCAAAGCAGAGAAATGCGAGGTAACATTGCCCCTTATAAGGTCATAAGGGGCAATGTTGCCTCCCAATACCAGATTCCAGTTCGGCCCATCTGAGCTTTTATTTTCTCAAAGGCAGAGCAGGATACGCAGGGCTTGGTTGACACCTATCTCCATTTCTACCCACTGGGGGACCATAGGCAGGCTGGGGGAAATCATATTAATGTTAAAAGAAACTCATAAAGTGAAATCTTCATGCCATGGGGCCTTTAATCAGCCCAATTTCTTAAATGTGTTTTAATGGTTTGTGTGGGCGCAAGTGTGAGTGAGTCTGCTATGTGTGTGCATGAGAGAGAAGGAGAGAATGTATTTTCCTTTAACTTATGAAATAAACATGCTTACCTAATGTAGATCTTGTATTATTTTTCACATGCGGTTACACATTTGCTGGTCAAAAACATGAAAGTGTCTGGTTTTGAAATTCACCAGCCACAGAGGCAGGTCAACAAAACAGTTAATTTCCAACCCTGCAGCCACTTTACCAGTGACATCACTGGCTAACATGATAGCCAACAGCAACCAGATAACAACGTGTTAAGTCAATTAGCATGTTGCCTGAGCCTCCAAACAAACCCAATAATCTTTCGTACAGAACACCTATAGTTAGCTAACAACATGTAAGGCAAAAATGCATTTAGAAGTATCACTGTCTAAAATAACTTACTTTTTAAACAATATATAACACTTACAGAATACATTAAGAGGGATGACGCGTCTCCACAATGGTCTCCACTTCTTCCTACTGTACAACAGTGAAGCCAAATTATCCCGGTATGTGCGCCGCCATTTTGGATTTTTGGAGCCAGATTGTCAATCCCAGCTGTCAATTATTTTCTTCTTCTTCTTTCAATTTTCTGCAGTCTAGATGCCTTCACGGCACAGCGCTGCCTCTCACAGGACATTCAGATGTTCCTATTTAGTACCCTAGCTATTTCTGTAGGAACAATCCAATTGCCTTGATAAATTCTAGGACAGCTTGTATAGTCCCAGGATGGTCCTCTGTCAATTTGGAAGTTTCTACCGTAAGTATATCATAAAGTAACTAATAAACAACCAAACTCATCAGAAAAATTAACACTTGAACAAACAGTAGCTCAATCACAACTATCCTACCTTAAATGAACCATTTTGGGGAAAAATGTATTAGACTTGTACTTACATTTTTGTAAGTTTGGCCAGCATGCTATCTCCGAACATGAACGGGGGGGTTGGTATGACCTATAACCTACTCAAATACAGCTACTGCCAACAGGCCTACAGCAAGCAGCCACTATGATCAAGTCTACAGTCTATACATCAACCCCTGACAGAATTGTACACACCCTCAACATCAGAACATTCTATAAACTTTATCTCCTGCTGACAAAATATTCCCAGTACATTCACTACAGCTTTAATAGCATCTGACAGCGCTTACATGAGTGCTTGCTGGGCAGGGCTGGGTCTAATAGGGCTTGGGCACACATCTAAGCGTGGTGAGAGAGATTATATTGTTGTAATTCCCGCTAAGTAATATTACTGGCGGCTGCTAAATGAGCTCTGATGTTTGGCAGGGCTGGTTTCTATACCACTGTTTAACAAGAGTATGCAAGCACACACACACACATACACACCTCTTCCTTAAGCATGCTGACACCATCTGGCGATCTGCTGATAGCTGCTTGATAGCAGTAATGGGATTATGTGGAGTTTTATGGAGAGAGCAGTGGTTGTGTGTTAAAGTCTTCCTAGATGGTAATGCTGTCATCTGGATCTGCTTCCCAACCAGGAAAATTAGACTTTAAACCACCGCCACATGTATCATGTATTGACCCTACATCAGCTAACAGTAGTAGTAGGCCACAGTGTGATACAATGTACAATGTAGTTATGTGTTTTGTGTCCTTCGTTGCACCTGTTCTAAGCTAAATGCTCTTATAATAGGACTATTATAAGATAGTATTCCTGAGGATGTCATCAGTTTGGGCTTGGAGACTACAAATGTCTTTACATTCACATACTATAGGTTTGGGGTGGTTGGGAGGGATTTACTCGCACTGGCAGGAATGTGATTACGTGAGACATTGTGGTTCGGGATCTGTGTATCCAGTTGTGAGACTCACCTCCTGCTAGGGTCTACCTCCCTTGCAATAAAACTTTTAGCATCTGACAACACTTGTCTTAATGACTCACTCTGAAAATGATCTAATACATATACATGTGGTTAGTTCACCTTATGGAAAACAGGCGTTAGCATGGCAGCATCTTCTACAAGCTTGTGTCTTAGCCACCCAGCCTGAGCAGCGGGGAGAACAAATATCTCCAAAGACTTTCTACTTGGATTTTTACAGTCCCATTACTATGAAAATAATGTTGCGTTGTATAATATAAACTCTTATTTTGCTGTAATTTTATGGGTTAAGAGGTTTTGCATTGCCGGATTAATCACCCCCTGCTACACTTTGTGCATTGTGTATGCATGCTCTCACCAATTTCCAACTAAGTACACTGCACATACAGCAGCAGACCACACATGGCAGTTTCCTTATCCAGTATGGATATCATCTCAGGTTTACTCCGCTAGTATGTGGTATTTTGATGAAATACCACTTTATTTGAAAATGTGCACTTTGAGTCACACCTGCTGGTTTTATTTTTATTTTGTGGAAATGTGCCTTTTTTCTTTACATAGTACAACTTTATTCTCCAAAATGTGGCACTGATACTCTGTTGTACTGACACAATCCTTTTGTGCAAAAGATGATACCTTTGGGAGAGGTTTGAATCCTTCATATTCCTGTACATAACCTACCAGGATGTGTACCTACATGATGAGCTAAATCCAACGGGAATAGAACTATAAGACAATAAAGCAAAATAAAGCATTTCAATAGAGACAAACTCATGCTTTCCTTAACCCAGAATGATTTTGGACCCTATAAATGTATCTCTGAAAACAAAAGGTGAACTGTGAGCCGTGTACGTTACTTCAGGGGATTGAATTCAAACATAAAAGACATGTAAGACGCCACCAAAAGTCTATTAGAAATGCACATAAACAGAATAAGCGTCTTTTGCATTGAGGCCATCTTCCTTAGCTTTATTTCAGTCAAAACAGGTACATTTCTCTTTCCTATGTCTTATTTAACAGCCCAGATTGTGTGAACAAGACCACTCGTGGTATTTGAGAAGTTTTATTTTTTCATTTTTTTCAGCATTTCTTACAACAATACAGACGTCACAGAATACATAGTTTTACAAACACAAAGCACACCACCACCTTGGTTGCTGCTGCTGCCGTAAAAGGGAAGGGGGAAATGCTGCGGGGTTTTGGAAGTTGCCAGTTCAGCCTTGGCCATTCCTCTTTTCCAGACACTTCCCTCATCTGTTATAGCTAGAAAGAACCTGCCCTTCGAGGTTACCATTTTGGAACCTTTTTGCAGCATAGCAGTATGAGAACAATGGAAAAAAAGCTTTCTTTTGAGACATGTAGGGGTAAAACAAAACATTTTTTAACTATGATCTGAGCATGAAGTTACTCCAACTGAGAGGAAGCAGAAATGGAAGTTAAAAGAAGAGGCTTAGAGCAGTCCCATTGTTCTGCTTGTTGCAGTCAATCTTGGGCAATGGGAATCTCTCCATTCTATAAAACTAACAAAAGATCTTTCCTTGCTTCATGTTCGTTTTTCAAGGTACTCTGCAGAAAAATGACACCACCTAAATCTTGACCATCTAGTCTCGAGTAGTTTATTATTACTTAAATGTTTTATTCCTGTACAGTGAAATAACAGATCTTCAAATGATCTTTTTTTTTTTTAAATACAGAAGGCTTCTTTTATTCCAGCCATTTTTTCCCCAAACATCATTCCCAGACCCTTCCAACTTACAACAGGACTTTGATATTAGATACTTCTGTGTGTCTGCTGATAGTAACATGTGTGCATGTGTGTGTACATATGCGTGTGTATGTGTGTGTGAACTCTATGTCATTTACACCCAACATTGTAAACATACATAGAACTATATTACATGTGCTTGCACTGCATTTTGGAGGGGGGAAATTTTGGTTTACTTCACTAAAACACCACAAAAGAGGGTAAACGGGAATAGAAGGGCTCGCGAGGAGAAGAACAAGAGGTGAGGGAGTGTCAAACTCCTTTTCAAGCTTGTGAGGTTATTCTCAGTTTGGTTGAAAGCTCAGTTTTAGTGGACAGGCCCTTTTTTAATTCTTTTAAGCAATGGGGGCATGAAGACAGGATTTTTCTCTCTGGGATAGGGAACAACTAAGAATAAGAAGCTTTCTGTCCAGTCTTCAGGTTAGAGCCTGTTGTCCAGCACCTTTGAAATGTCAAAGAAGAGCTAGAGGGCGGAAAAAAGAAGTCTTTATATTGTGTATAACGAAGTTCCTTTCAGGTCCAGCAGTATGACGCTGCCAGGTCTCAGCAGGGTTTAGCTGGGCGTTGGGGGTTCTCCACTGACTGAAAGTCTTTCAGTGGACGATACCACATGTTACATGTACAGAGAGTCATGAGAGGAAACAAGCCCGTTGAGCAGTGGAATTACAGGTCTCCGTCTTTTTAATAAAACTTTTTTGGGGCGGGTAGCCGGGCAGCGAGTCAGTGAGTTCTGCTCAGTCATTCAATTTCATCCAGTTTTAACCTCCCGAAAGAGCCAGTGGAGTCTCAAAGACAGCCGTCTTGTCTCTGTACGCTCTTGGAGGGTTTGGAGCTAGCGACACAGGCCACGAGAGAGGGAAAACAAATGAGGATCGACGGGGAGGGCGATGAAATCCGAGATGAGAGGAGGAATGGATCGGATGGACGAACAGGCGGGAGGATGGGTGTGCTCTTTACAAGTAGACGCGTCTCAGATCCCCGGGTGAGGTGATGGTGTTGCACTGCGGGCACAGCTTCTTGTTCCCCTGTGGTAGATGGAGAGACAATAGTTAGCTTTGTTGCTTAGAAAATGAGTAAAGCTCAGTATAAAATGCCATCTAGGTCACTCTCAAATGCAATCACTCTGGATTATAGAGCTACAACAACTCTCTTCACTTATCAAACTTTCCAGCTTCACAAATGTGAGGATCAGTCACTGTCACCTAAGCTGATGATGACGTATGAGACTGAAAGTTAAAGGTACTCTGTGGAGCTTTTACCACCGGTAGGGCTACAGACCAATGTGTTCTATGAGAGGGTACTCTGGTTTATTTGCACCTTGCTTTGGGACCAACTCTTCCACAACCGAGCCGAAGGCAGCGTTAGTTTTGGTCCGACAAAACAAACAATTTGAAGATGTTACCCTGAGTTCTCAAACTCACTGTTCTTTCACATTTTATAGACAACAAACAAGTGTCAAATTTAGCACCACGAAAAATAATCATTAATGCTGTTGTAGAAGACACGTTTTGTGCAATTCAACCAATCTTTATAAGGACACCTGTATACAATAAGTGTCTTATGATAGTTTACTAGTGCTTGACAGACGAGCCAAACTGTGTCATATATTTACTACTTCCTCAATGTGAATGTAAGCCCGCCTGTTAGCAGCAGAGCACCATCTCACAGTCCTCCCCTCGGCCCTCTTCCTCTGCACTGCTTTGATAGTGTGCCATCTGCAGTAAAGCAGCAGGTGATAATATGCAACACAATCTGAGTGGGTGGTCTGCACCACTGTCCTCCACCTCTCTGTGTCCTCCCCGCTGCCTCTTTCTACCAGTCAGCTTGTTCCTTTTCTTCTGTTGGGTGGTTAACTGCTGGCTGTAGGCACATTCCTGCAGTCCTTACTGTGCTGCTTTTGCATTAGATACAGATGTATAAATAAATATAATCTGTCACAATAGATTATGTAAATAAATGAAGTAGAGTGGTTCATCTGGTATTAACTAGGAGAGGAAGCTGCAGCAATTGCTTCATTTTATGTTATGAATAGGATCGGGTACCTATCTATCGGACCGAATAGCAATGCTTTCAAAGCTATTGTATAACACCCAATTCCTATCTAGTGGTTGTTTTGTCCATTTACCAATAGTAGGTAGCTATACCAAAGTAGGTTCACAATAAATCTTTTTGCGCATAAAAGTCTAGGCGGAAATGGACGTGGCCCAATTCAGGAGATTCAGCTGAATTCAGGGAACACGTGGATGTGTGGATTTATAATGTGCAATGTACAAATTTGGAAGTTATAAGGCCAAACACAGGGCCACCTAGCAGGGGAAGTGGCTGAATGTTTTAGTCCAAGGTCCCTGCAGGGATCTGGACCAGTCTGTAAAATGGCAACCCCCCACCATGTACTGTTAGGCTGTAGAATCAGTTTTAGGCATAGAAGAACTGAATCTGGGAACCTTGCAAACGCTTATTTGGGCTACAAAACTGACCATCACAAATCCAAAAAGTATCTCTTTGGTATGTTGACACTTTCATCAGTCCACTGTAGTGTGTGGGAGGCTAGTCTTCCCCCCCCCCCGGAGAAATAGTGTGTGTGTGAGACATCTAACACAGGTACAACAGAATGCAGAGCTCTCATAACTGGAGCACCTAAACCTTCCAAATCCTTGCTGGTCAGTTATAAATGTACTGACCCCAAAGATTTATAGGCTTCTTTTCCTGTAAGCCACTGAATTAAATATCTGGAGTGGGTGCACAGACTTAGGTAGTCTGAAGGACGAACACATACACATTCGAGAGGACGGAGGTGGTGCAAGTGTCTGACAGATCTCACACACTCCTGCAAAGAGGATTTGTGGCTCCAGAGTACTAAAAACAGTCTCTTCATGTCTCGAGAGAGAAGAAAGAACAAGAAAGAAAAGTGTGGAGGTGAAGAAGAGAGGAAATATGAAGAATGTGTTGAAAAGTCTAGGATGGTTTAAAATAGACACACACGTTTGTACAGTAGCACTAGCACTGGGTTTCAGATGTTTTGATACTGGTGCTGAGCGAGTCCTCTTGTTTGTTTGCACGTCTGTCAAAGCTGTGTACTTCTGTTTAGTGCGGGTGCTAATTGTGTGTGTGTGTGCGCACCCGTCACGCTGTGCTCCAGCTGCCTTGCTCCAGCTGCCTTGCTTGTTAAAGTGGTACATGGCTGGGCTGACGTTAACTAGATTCCAAGGCATTTACTTTGATCAGCACGGCCCGCCCGTTTATATAGCTGTCTCCAGGCTACGAGTTTAATGCCCCGTGCATTAGACCTGTGATGGCAGCGCACGCACACACACACACACGGCAGATGGAAACAATGGGCCTCATTCAAGAATGACTTCTTATGGTCTCCCTTAAAACATCTAATAACAGAAAATTAGAAAACTCCACAAGCAATTTATAAAACATGGACAGGTGGTTTTGTTTGTACCCACATGACGTTCTTAAGGAAGTATTGATCTTATATTGGATGTATGTTCCAGACAATCGTTAGCATACATCTAAAGGCCAAATTAAACCTTGAGCAGCAATCCTCAGAGCCATTTTCCTTCATAGTCTTATTTTACAAAACTAAATAAAATTACCCATCAGGCACGTGGCTTAATCAAATGCCAAAAATGCTAATTTCTTTGAGCGACAGTGGATTGAAAGACGTGCCTCGCCATTTTTAGATCCACAGTATGCAGATCTCAGGTGGTTAGTATAGAAACATAACTCTGGAATTGTTTATTTTGCAGTTGTCAGTTACGTTGCAGCAATTCCACACGATTTATAATTTCCGCCCCTCTCTGTGTGTGTTTACTCCTGTAATTATGCTAATAGTGTATTTGAAATTGCTCAAGTACAATATTAAAGGGGAACTGCTTGTTAGTAATTGTTGACGTGCGTTACAGCTGGCAAATGATGTGTTTATTAAACGGATAGCCTAAGGTGAGAAGGAAGAGTATTGGGGTAAAACAGGTACTAGACAAGTATATACAGAAGACAGAGAAAAAAGACAACAATGAAAGACGTGGAGAAAATAAGAGATAACAGCAAAGAAATCAAAGACTAGACTGTTTTTCCTTCCAGCGGCAGAAAAACTGTGCTCCATTTACCACATTAGCACCAGCTAATTACACACTACTGAATATATTAGACTAACTAATAACCAACGAAATCATTGCCTGTGTGTGTGTGTGTGTGTGTGTGTTTGTGTTTGTGTGTGTGTGTGTGTGTGTGTGTGTGTGTGTGTGTGTGTGTGTG
>NC_048418.1:5999858-6001400 GCF_013103735.1 Etheostoma cragini | reverse complement strand
GATGGAGGGGGAGGAGGGGGGGAGGTGGGGGAGGGAGGGAGTGCCTTACCCTCCGTAAGGGCTGTGGGAGGAGCCTCTTTATGCCGCTGCCGTAGCCACCAATCACAAGGCCCCTGTACAGGCAGTACAGGCCGAGGGGGAGGGCCTTAGGCTTCCTCTCTCCGACCTCATTGGCCAGTGGCCGGGGCCCTGGCCACACCCCTAGGCTCTTGATCTCTGCACCTGACTGGATAGCAGGCTTCCTCTGCGGAAGGGAGGGGTGGGGGTGGGAGAGGAGAGGGGGCGAAAGGTGGCAGCTAATCATAGAGGCGGGATTGTACTGATCGCACCCTCACAAACACCACAGTGCAACGAACACCCGTGTGAAAAGACGCGCAAACACACACAGACCCACGCAACTCAACACACACACACACACACTTGGACAGCTGATGGATAAACTGCTATAAGAAAATGATTGAGGAGCTCTCCTACTGTGTTCCCACATTGGTCAAATAATGAGAAATATGAATGCCAATGACTTGGCTAAGTTGCTGAAGGTCGATAAGAGACGGAAACTACAAGTCAGGCATCTCATTGGTTAGTGCAAAATATAAGGATTTGTTTTTACTGTTGAAACAAAAACTCAAGGGGCTCACTTTTATTCACTTTGTCTTGTCAATAACCATTAACTAAAAATATATCATCACCTTTATAAAAAGTAAACTGCTTTCATATGAATAATTTTACTTAACAGGACATGTTGTGTTTCCCTTCCTAAGATGACCAGTAGATGGGGGTGGAAATCCACTCACGAGACCAAACCACGGCACTGAGCTCATGTCAGGACCAGCAGAGGATAAAGCTGAGGCAACTTGGCTACAACAGGAGAACACTTGTTTTCTGCTTTCATTCAACCTGGGCATTGGAGGGTTATGATCCATGCACAATAGGAGGATGCAGTGGAAATGTCCAGCGTCTCTGAAATGCTTCCTGATAGCCCTCTGATGACTTTTACATCAGACACATAGTGACAGGGAAGGAGAGACGAGAGGAAGACAGACAGAGGCCGATTAGATGTAAGACGTGTGTGAGTGTGCGTGTTTAAGTGTTGTACATATATTTGTGTTCCTCTGTATGCCTGAATATGTGTGTGAGAGAGATGAGGGACAGTGACAGATGAGCGAAGAGGGGCCCGTATGTCCATGGGGCAGTGAGTGATCGATCGTTGTGCCTTGCCCTCCGTGTCACCTCGGGCACCCAGCGACCTTTAGGAAGCGCAGGCGTCAGTAATTATCCGCTTTTCTCACAAACACGCACGCACGCACACACACACACAAACACACACGCATGCACGGACGCTCGAATGCACGCACACACACACACACACACACACACACACACACACACACACACACAGGATGCCGACGCCTCACACAGTCCACAAGCTTGAAGGATGCGAGGATGGGTCCTTTACACAAAGTGGAGAACCCAAACTCTGATGGGGGGCAAGGAGGATACAGGTGCAGTCATATCTCAAGCATCTGATGGACATGAATATTG
>NC_048418.1:5996369-5999758 GCF_013103735.1 Etheostoma cragini | reverse complement strand
TATTTAATGGCAGAATCCTGTCAATGTTTTAGGCATTTCCCACTGGAGTTGTTCATCCCAGCACCCATTCCGTTTCAAAGCTTGCAAAGCCATGCAAGAGCATAAACCAACACAACACAACAGCAACACCACCACTCAAACACTTATTAAGCTACTTAGACATCCACAAACTGGGAGAAATGAGATGCATACATGCACACTTCAAGGAGTATCCAGCATACAACACAATACACTTCACAATATGTAACATGAGTGTCTGTTTACCCAAAGCTAGAAAAACAAAATAACATCAAGATCTTTGAGATCTGGTCACATAATTATTTTTATCCAAATACGCAACGACTGCAGCAGTTGTGCAAATTATTATATCTGATTTTGGAGGATCCAGCCACTGGACTGGGACAGAGAATTAGTGTGCAACTGGTTGGAAATTTGCTAGATTGGAAGAGGGTGCTGTTCATTGCGCTAAAACAAAAAGCAGCATCCTCCTTGGTGGGTTTCCTCAGGGACAGTGGGAAAGCTAGCTACTACTAACCCTAGCACCAACTAGCAATCCTCTAATTCACATTATATGCTACCACATGAAGTTTTACGAATGCTAGATTTAGTGCCTCCGGACAAAAGGCACAACACTGCCTTTAAGGGTTGGTGTGAAACCAAAAGCATTCGTGTGAATGTTATTCTCACCATGCAGATGAGACACTTGTATCGGTCTCCTCTCAGTATCTGCCTCTCCAGCTCTCTGATTCGAGCCTTCAGAGCCTCCATGGTGGTAGCCGCGGACTCCTCCTCCGTTACCCTGGGGGAGAGGAACAGAGAGAGAGACAAGAGGGAGAGATGCTTAGTGCTAAAATTATGACACATACAGTAACCTGTAACCATTGACAACATTAGTCCAACTACTGTAATAAAAAAAAAATAACACTGTTAAAACCACAGTCGCGTTTCGGCTGGATTTTTCGAAAACGTTCTTCGTTTACACCGACACATAACTACAGGAAATTGGAAGGAAAGCACCTGTCTCTAACTTTATTGTGGCTGTCCTTAAAACCATCAGTCATCAGCGCCTGGATAGCTCAGTTGGTAGAGCGGGCGCCCATTTATAGAGGTTTACTCCTCGACGCAGGAAGCCCGGGTTTGACTCCAACCTGTGTACTTTTACTGCTTGTTGCATTTGGATAGATATATATACATATACATACACACACACACACACACCCACACACACACACACACACACACCATCAGTTTTGCCAATCTATTGCACACTTCTCTGACTCTACTATTTCTAAATATGTGTTTGTTCCGCCGATGGGAATATCATGTACTCCCATCTTTACATAAGTGTGTCAATTTCTATTTGCAGCCATCTGATTATGGCCATCTCTGCAACACAAACCTGCTCTCTGTGTCAATCTGTATGTAGCATGACATGAGTTATTTTAAACATTGCCTCCTGTCTCTGTGCAGTTCAACATAGTTGTACTCTCCCCCCCCCCCCCCATTATTTTACTAAAGGCCCTATCTTACAATTTTAGCCCCTTCCCTTGCTCATTCCCAACATCTTTAAAATTGTAAAGTGCCCTGTCTGTTATCTCACATCTCACACTCATCATTCATCCACTGCTTTTAATCGCTTATGTTTTTCCGTCTACCCCTATGGCCATGTATCCCTCTCAATTAATTTCCTTTCCTCTGTATTTTTTTCCTCTTCTCCTTGTGTCCTTCGTCCATCCCTCCTTCATTCTATGCACCGACCTCCCTTTCTTCCTGCCTCTAAGCAGCCTCTGATTAATGTGTAGCATGATAACAGAAAATGTACATTTAACACTGTCCTACAGCATATGAAGCAGCCATAACTAAATCAATATGGCCGACGCACAGACCACAACGCTGCTGATGATGATTTGGAGCAGCGAGACGAGGCAAGGCGGCCGGTGTTTATTATGGCCATTCACTCGTTCTCTGGCAACACGCAATAGCAGTGTGTGTGTGTGTGTGTTAAAATGAGAGTAAGTGTGTGTGTTTATGGTGATGTGGTCATTTTGCAGCCTGATAGCTAGCTGATCTATGGTATTGATCTGGATGGGGAAGGACAAGCGGAGAGAGGAAAGAGAGGGTGAGCGCAAAATAGGACGATAAGTGGCTGCGTGTGGCTGTGTGTGTGTGTGTGCGTGTGTGTGTGTGTGTGTGTCTGAGCGTGTCCTAGGATATGGCTTTATTTGCTGCATCCTCAAACAGCAGGCTACAGGCAAAGCTAAATAAGGATGGATTCTCAATTTCCTACTTAGACAGGTTTCTGTAAATCCATTTGACTGTGTGCAGAATGAGTAGATTTACATCTTATTTTCATGATTCCTATCATCAAACAAACTCATTAAAATAAAGGGAACATTTAGACTTATTTCAAGATTGAATTAAAATTAAAATTAGGCTGCACTGTGGAGCTGAGCAGAGAAGCTTTAGTTTGCAATGAGTTCAATTTCTTTTAGGCAGAGACTTGTCCAGGAGCAATGAAAACTGACATTGGATTCAGCTGTTGTTCCTCATTCTTTCTGTTACACCTCTTAAAAGAGAATTCCGGTCAATTTTAACACGTAGGTCTGTTTTTTATTTATTTATAAATTAGTAGTGCTGTCAGTAGTGAGAAAAATGTAAACATTTTGTGCGGTCTACACCGTGTTATCCTCCTACTAGTAATAGCACCCGACAGGCTTAAGCAGGGCAAGTTTAAATGTGTTGTAGCCTCATAACATGTTCAAAATGTCACTACCAGTGCCTACCCATGTGCAGTGATTCCTTCCAAGTGAACACAGCAAATGTGACTGCAGTAGATGTGACAGAAAGGCAGAAAAGTTGTGTTAATTGACTTGTGTGGACTTCACCGGTAAAAAGAAGGAATAAGTGCACTCGGCTAGGCACTGATAAAGACATTTTGAACATGTTAACAGGCTAAAACATGTTTAAAACTTGCCCTGTTTGAGCCTGTTGGGTGCTAACCTTAGCAGGAGGATAACACAGTGTAGGCTGCACCGATTGTTTCCATTTTTCTCGCTACTGACAACACTATACATAATTTAAAAAAAACAGAGGTACATGTTGAAATTGACCGTAATTCTCCTTTAAATCCTGTGTCAACTTTACAACATGGTATTCCCAGATTGTAATTTGGCTAGCAATCTCAATTTTGATTGGCTGGCTGCTCCTAGCCCTGAAATGTAACCCTTCCCCTTATATGTTTGGCAAAGTGTATTGTGGAACATACACTTTGTCAGGTATTATCCCTTACACAATGAAATTATAAAATATTTTTAGGTCTTTTATTGTCATTTTGTTTTGTTATCCAATAGAACCGCTGGAGAATGACAGGAAAGGGGGGGGGGGGGGGG
>NC_048418.1:5967068-5996359 GCF_013103735.1 Etheostoma cragini | reverse complement strand
GGCATAGACCAAAGTGCCACAGGTCGGTGGATTCAAACCCAGGCCCGTTGTTCAGGACTCATTCTACACTTCGCCTGAGCTTGATGTCGCCCTGACCATATTTCAAAGAAACTTATAGAGATTCACATTACTTTGCTTCCTGCAAGAGGAAGTGTGATGTCAGGATCAGCTGCAGAGCGGCACAACCGAGGCTGATCAGGACTCAAGAATACTGAGCCGTTCTAACACCACAAAAGCAGCACAAGGTTTTCCTTCCTCCGTGAGAGAGGTTGACGTGTTCTAGCACCTCCCTGTAACTCCATCACCATCCCGTGTCTGTAAAGACCTAGTTGGGACTCCCTAGACTGACTCGCCACTCCATGCCCTGTAAACTGCTTTACCCTCTCCTCTTATTAGTTCTGAGCTTGTAAAAAGCCATTTAGCCTTGATTAGCCTGCTAGCTTATAAAGTGGCTGTGGACTCTGGGCTGGACGGGACTGGACGGGGGTTGTCCCTAAAACAAGGCTGTCTTGTCTCTTTTAACAGCTCCATTAAAGCCCTTTGTTGCTCAGTCGAGCACAAAACTCTGCCAAGGGTGGCTTTCTTTGTCCGAAGTGAGTTTAAAGATCGGAGGTGGAAGTTTTACTCTTGTTTTCTCCCAACACCCACCTTTCTATTGTCCTTTCTATCTCTACTATGAATATTCATTTAGCACAGCTGATTCATAAAATACCACATTTATAAAAAGTTGTTTAATTTCCCAATGCTATTAACAAGACAAGTTAATCTATCTTTATGCGCCTGTAGCCATCCAAACAGGGGGGACGGGGAGGTGGACGGGGAGGTGGAGGTGGAGGCAGCAGGGGGCGGCGGAGGTGCAAAGATTTAATGGAGGTTAAAAGAACAGCAGGATGATTTCCCAGGGCCAAGGAAAGGAAAGACAACTCTCTGGGGCTAGATGTGACACACAGAGAGATAAACTGCCTCTCAACCAGCAAGAACCACGAGTAAAAATCCTTGAGTTTAAGCCCTTTATGCTGTGCCGTGTGTCACTGATTTAAGCTGGCTCAGGGGTTTTCAACCTTTTCAGTCTTGGAGCCAAGAAAAGAAAAAAATATATCTGGCTTAGCAAACATGTCAAGTAGACTTACAGAGACAAGCTAACAGTTCAATTTGGGTTACAGCCTAAAATGTAAGGTATTCAGTTTAGTGTCAGAAAATATACAAGAATTGTCTGTGTGAGTTGGCTTCTATTCAGCGTAGCAGAAGGTTTCCACGAGTGTGGGCTCCAGGGGGAGATTTAAGTTTACACTGCTTTAAAACAAATATACGGCACACACATTTTACCCGTTTTATGCAGCTGTATGAATGCAGGTTTTGGTGGTGATAAAACAATGTAACATGTGCTAAGTCATGCTGTTGCATAACTAAAACGGGTTAACAAACCAAAAGTTGTGAATCACACAGTGTCACAGGCTTGGGGTTAAACACTCTCAACATTTGTAAGGAGCTCAAATTAGTAACTATTAGGAAATGTTTAATTTAGACCTGTATTAGCTAAGAAGGCAGAAACACATAGCTACCACCCGGCATGTACAGTATGAAATGTTGGATATATATGTATCGAAAACATTTACATAACAGATGTAGCCTATTTATATCTTCAGAACTCAAATCTGTGTATTTAACCAATCTAGATCTGGAATGAGATGGAAAAAAACTCTAAACCCAAACCTAGAGTTCAGTCTACATCTAATACATAACGCCCTGGACTCTCTTTTTTGGGTATATTTGTTGGTCAGTACACCAGACTGAATATGTATGTCTCACTATCAGATTATGGCTCTGGCCTTGTAGGTTTTAACTGAAGATGTGGCCTCGATCTGAAGGGCTGACATCATAACAAACCAGAAGAACCAACACTGAAATATAACTTCCATTCACGCAACATGCTGCTACTCCAACTTAGTTCCTGGCCAACAGGGCTGTTTCGATGGTTTGTCCATGTATGTATATATGCGGGTGAAAGAGAGTGAAATTGCATTGCATTCCCATCTCCAGTCACCCCAATGGCGACAAGCAAGAAAGAAAGCCTGACAGAGACAGATAGATGGCTGTGCCTCCCCTCTATTTAGCGCTCCATCCCCAACGTGTGTGTGGCTATTTTTCATTTCATTAGTGTGTGTGTGTCTGTGTGTAGCTGAAGACCTCCAACATCCATCTCAATCGGCCCCATGTCTTAATCTACTGTCTACCTACATTTTGGCCTCTCTCTCTCTCTCTCTCTCTCTCTCTCCAGCAAATGATAAAACTATGTCACAACTAATTCTAAAAACACAATATTCTAGCAAACATTTGTATCCACCAGGTAGGGAAATTATCTCACACGCGCAGGTGCTGTGAAAATAGCAGCGGTAAATCCCTTTAGAGCATGCTGCACCCTGTTAACCGAGGCCTTAACTACACTGACACACCATGATAAAACATTTAAGTCACTATTGATTTCCCCAGCTTCAGCCCGATCTCTCAGTGTGTGTGTGAATGTGTGTGTGTGAAGGCGTCAGATTGCAAAGGGGGGGGGCATTTTGTACCAGCTCGAGAAAAATTAGGACAGGGGAAGGGAAGAAAAGAGAAATGTGAAAGAAAATAGTGAGAAAGAGAAAAAGAGAGAGAAAGGTGGCTTAGCGACAACAATGAAGAGAAGAATCAGAGGGGAAAAGGCACAGAAAAGGCAGTGAGTGGGCAGTGTGTGTGTGTGTGTGTGTGTGTGTGTGTTTGGGGAGGGGGAATGGAGGGTACAAATCTAGCTTCATCACTTCCAAATTGAGGACAGATTCAATTATGTGCAGAAACCACATGGAAATCTCTCCGCATTGTTCCAGCTGGAGCACCAAATTTGGCAGCAATCGCATTGGCGGCATTGGAGGGGCCATTTATCTTGGAGGGGAGAGAGCGTCTCAGGCGTTGTACATGTATATATATATGTGAGTGTGTGTGAGCTCATTTATCTTGCGGGGGATTGAGCAAGGGAACGAGGACGCCCTGGGAGGCGACCAGATCATTACCCATCTGGGATCAGAGACACAGAGATTTCACTAACGCGCACGCACCAACACACACAGACACGCACACGCACACACTCGCGCACACACTCGCGCACACACACACACACACACACACACACACACACACACACAATGTATCAATGTAACGAAAGGAGACAAATCTCATTTTCATTTGGGGACGGAGGGGCACAGAAGCTCCACAAATACGTGCATTTATAGCAAGCGGAGAAGAGTGAGGCAGGGAATTGTTCCAGCTAGCTGACTGCTTGTTCCAGTGCAATCATTCAGCATCTAGTTGGCTCTCCTTAAATGGATACTTAGATTAAGGCATGTTGTGCTGCAGGGGGCCACTAAGACCTCAGCCAGAACATCATGTAACCACAAGCACACAAGCCTTTTTGTTCATAACAAAGTCATAACATCCCATTTTCTTCAGAAATTCTTAGAATTTAAGGTAGCCCTCAGCAACGAGCTTCCGGCGAGAAAGATGATTCCCACAAAACTAATTCTTAATTCTTCTTGACTCACTGATGCTAAAATTGTCCATGCTATGCTAACCACCATGAGGAGGGTGCCTTTTCCTCATCATAACATACCATACGTGTGTGCATGAGCAACTCAATTAGCACTGTCTCACCTACCTCTCTGTCTCTCACGCACAAAAACAAGGACAATCACAGCACAGACTACAACTTATCGAATGCATCCCCTCACTTTAGTAAACAAGGACACACACACACACACACACACACACACACACACTAACACAAACACACACACACTTCTTGCCTTGCAGTGCCATTTCTGATCAATACACTTCAAGCTGCTCCGCTTACTCACCAGCCATCCCATCTGCTGATATTTGATATGGGGAACACACGGAGTGTCGATTGATTTATTTAAATGAAGCATTTATCGCGTCAAGCCTTTCCAGAGGTGATGGGGAACATACGTAAAATACATGCAAACAGCACAAATATTGATTACAATAACACTTCTAGTAAATATACAGTTAAGACAATTCTGCCATTAGTTTCCTACGCTGCTAGCCAATGCAGCCCTGACTGAGGTTTCCAATAACAGGAAAAACAACGCAGTGAACACTCCAATCATTTATACCGTAACATTTTGCCTAAGGAAATTGACTGAAGAGGGAAAGGTTACTAAACTGAGATGAGAGTGATGATTTTTAGGGGGGTATTCTTAAAAGGCACTTCAGGTGGACAAAGGAAATCACTTTAAGAAATAAGGTCTGGGATGGAAAGCAACAAGCAGACTGACCCCAGTTTTGTGTGTGTGTGTGTGTGTGTGTGTGTGTGTTTGTGTTGGTGTAATCACATGGGGCAAAAGGACAGGAGAATATGCCAGACATGCAGAAGCAACCAATCAACCAAATCCCTCTTTGCCTACCGACTTTGCTCTTGCAATGATGTGACCTCTATTACCCATGCAGGGGACAGTGTGTGTGTGTGTGTGTGTGTGTGTGTGTGTGTGTGTGTGTGTGTGTGTGTGTGTGTGTGAGAGAGAGATTGTTTACTTGTGGCAGAATATGGATGAGGAGATGGAAATGAGGGAATTACAGAGTGCTGGCCTTTCACACACGGGTGTTCTAATGAATAGAGCAGTGTGTCTGCTTGTGAGGGTATGTATGTTTGAAACACAGTTGAGCGAGGAGACTTTTTTATTAATCTTTTCTATCAAGCCTCGAGCTGCAGCCATATTTACAGGTCATTATTTCCTTATTAGCATTTCTGCTAGGGCTGCCTTCTAAACGTCGGTGATTCAAAGCCCTCTTAGTCAAATCTCATTTTGCCAGTTGAGTCACATAGCACTTTTTTTAGCTGTCATTGTGCATAGAGCAACACTGGATAACTGCATAAAATGTTATATATACCGCTACAAACCGAGTCATGTCACAAAAAGACCCTAACTACAAAAGTTGGAAGCAGCCAATCAGGAGGTCATAAGGATTTTCATAACTTATACATTTTTATGTCATGGTAAAAAAAACTGGCGACTCAAAGTTGACTTGGAATTTTTTGGTGCGGCTTTACTGGTAAACCTACAAAGTCTTATTGAATTACTAGTGTTCGGTGTGTGATGTCAAGAGGATGTTCTACTTAATCGTAATTTTATATTTCTAGTTGTTAATAGCGCTTCCATTATTTATTTATTTTGAAAGTTGTTTTATGGTTAATGTGGTGATCCATCAGTAAAGATCTACCCAAATTCAATATTTACAGTTAATGAGAATAAGAAATGGTCCTTTTCCTATTCATTTGTGTAATTTTGACCACTGTGGGACATGAGGGTAGTTGTTTTTGACATTGCCATGTTTGTCCTCTTGTCCACCTGAGTCTACTCCCCAAATCCAACTGGGAGTCAAGATATAATCATAACAAAAAATGATCAACAAACAAGGTCTGAAATCTGAACGTCACCTGTATTTATGCCACGTTTGATGTTCAGTGTCACTGTCTGCCAATCTGAAAGTGTTACTGCAAAATGATGAGAAAACAACTGTTTACCATGTTCTTGTGTCTCAGTATATGAACGGTGTGGTTGTAGGCGTGTGTGTTCGCCAGTGTGAACAAACACTTGAATGTGTTTTCAACCTGCTGTTTTGAAACAAGTGTGTGCCTCGTATCAGTGTCTATGTCCCATTAATGATTTGAAGGGAGCTCTGTGATCTGGGAGAACACAACTGCAGTAAAAATCAACAGCCGGAGACCCTCCCTGTCTCACACAGTTCAGTTTTTTGTGATAGTTTTCACAAAAAACTGAATCCATACAACAAGCATCAGTAATGACAATCTATCTACAAGTCGACTCTCCCACAAGTACAAAAACTCATCACAAAGTCATCAGAGTGCCATGAGAGTGCGTCCACACATGTGTGTGACCTACTTTTCGATCTCGCTGTTTTTACAGGTGCGTGGTGCGCAGGAGGAAGAGGTGGAGGATGAAGGAGTGCCGGGGTCTGTCTTGCTGCTTTCTCCGTTGCTCGTCGAAGGCATTTCTGTAAACACACAAACGGGTGGCGGGGTTAACACTGGATGGTGACTCTTCAAGCTGCGATAAGCATTCACACACTTCACTGCTACTGCTAAAAAAAAGAAGAGAAAAAACAAGGATATAGGGCAAGACTTGCAATTCTAAAATCCTAGAAATACATTTTGGAAAAAAAATTGTATTTTGGCCCTACTTACCATCGCTGGCCCATTTGGAGAATTCAGGCGTTATTCTGTTAGAAGGCATCCCACCGCTGCAACACAGAGACACAAATGTTGGTATGAGAGGAGCATCAACGGTGCATTTCGTTTTGTCCGTTTAGTTAAGTTAGTAAGGCTTCATACTTGAGCACGGCTCCCCGTAGTGCCTCCCTCTCCCTGGCCTCTCCTTGGTCCTCTCCGGCTCCAGAGCAGGGGATGATATCGGCTTCGGTGTACTGGGCCTTGCCGTACTCCAAGGTGTCGTCCCCGTCCACGTCTAGGTCAGCGTCGCTGTCTGCTGCGCTCTCCTTAATGCTACACGTTGCAAAACCTGTTCCTGTGAGAAGACGATAATTGTTAGCGTGAAATATGACTACTTTGTCACTATAGTGGGAATAGGGGAACCCTAGGCATTAGGGGTGGGAATCTCTGGGAACCTTACAATTTGATTCCCAGGCCGATGATTAGATTCTAAACAGATTATCGAAGCATCTCGATATACTTTTTTTTTTTATACATACATATAGTTTGTTAGATTTTGACATATACAGTATCCGTCACACAAGTTTTAATAAAATGTTTTGACTACTGAGGTTTTTAATGTGTAGTCCTTCCATGCTTAAGCCTTAAACATGCTTGTGAAAGTCACCTTCTCTCACAGTAATCCTCCATGTCACAGGATCAGTCATGTTTAAAGGTGGAGAATTGGCTTCTTAGAACATGAAACATGAGGTGGTCAAATATAATGTATAATGTGCAGATGAACAGCCTCTATGTGTTTTGCCTAACTATTGTATTATGTCTTATTAGACTGTGTGTATACATACAAAACCTTATTTTTTTTGTTTTTCCTGCATTCTTGCCTAAACTATGTTGTTGTCCATTATCCTATCCTCTTTTGATCACTCTGTTTTCTGATAAGTTTATGTCTGGAGACAGTAACTTTTAAATAAAAATAAACAAGGTAAAAAAAAAATAAAAAATTATAATAATTGATTATTAACTTATCAGAATCGATTATCGAATTGTTCCAGAGAGCATTGCGATGCATCTAAGAATTGATCCCCCCTCAGCACTACTTGGTATTATATTTAAAGTGTAACATCTAAATGTATTCAGTATTTAAAAAGATGCTCTTTTGATCAGGTCATTAGTGATATGTGAAGCCTACACTGGAATTACTTTCACATACAACTGCACAACAACCCTTGGCTTCCTCACTTATAATTTTCAAAAACACAGTGTGGTGAGGTTTGGTGCTAAAACTGATATGTTGCCTTTTAGGCATTAGTTATTATGTTGTATAGACTTTTTTTTTGGTCAAGCTTTTATTTTGACATGTGATTGAATACAACATGAAAAAAGAAATACATCACAGCTGCAGGTTCCCATATTTTAGGAAAACTTAACAATATATGCGATTTGTGTCTTTTTCGCTTTACTTTTCACTTCTGCCTCGCCTAAATGTCATAGTAAAAACCAGTCTCTCCTAGAGGTGTGAATCTTCACTGATCTCCCGGTTGGATTATGAGTATCATGTCAGCGATTCGATATCTTGATGCGTCAAATACATTTTCCTGTTATAGACATAAGATATTTAATTCATAGTTTTTCAAGCTTCCGAAAAAAAACCTTCTGCAGTGCTCTAATACGAAATAAAATGGATACATAAAACTAGAGCACTGAGCCCATGGCACTTCTTGAATGTGCAAAACGTTACAGGCTAGGTAAACGGAAAGATTCTTAGGCATACATTAAATTGAAACATAAAGAATCAATCATGACCCGGCCGACTATCGAGGCAGCATCGTCCATTTCCACGATTCGATGCATCAATTATTTGATTCATTTAAACACCTCTAGTATCTACATCAATGTCTAATGTTAAATGGGCCGGCAAATATAAGTAAAAATACATTTTAATATTTTTTTAAATCACCGTGCATAAGGGAGGAATCAGAAAGCCTCTTTAAGAACCCTATTAACCACTTTTAAGACAACCTGAAGATCTTAAATTTAGCTCAGTCTAAAGTTGACTTTTTCCTGACCAATTACAAATTCTGCAGATGGAGGTAGACAAGAAAAATTTGGTCTGAGAGACGAAGGTGACAAAAGAGACAGCGTTTCAGCAGGAGAACTGATGAAGACGGACACCTCACCCATCAATCTTTGAGAGAAAGAGAGGGAGAGTATGGCAGTGTGTGTGAGCGCGTGTGAGTGGCACTTCTATAAACCCAGTGATGAACGCCCAGACAAACCCTTACCGCTGCCTGACTGCTTCCTTCAGCTCCACTTAGCCACAGAGCAGGCTGTGTGTGTGTGTGTGTGTGTGTGTCCGTCACTTAGAGGCGTCACTTGGGTGTTTGTTTGAGACTGCCTGTCCCTCTGTCACTTAGACCCTGTTTCTCCAACCACTTGAAGGTGAGCGTGTGTGTGTGCGCGTGCAAGTGTCTGTCTTCCTGTCACACACCGCATCTATCTACCAAGCAATGGTAGGTAAGGTGTGTGCAGGAGTGTTCAGGTGTGTAAGTTACTTACTATTTGGAGGTAGCTAGGTGTGTTTTGTGTGTGTGTGTGTGCGCGCGCGCGCATGTGTTTCACTTGAGATGTGACTCTGAATGTGTCTGCCTGTGACAGGCCTGACAGCCATCTTATTTACACCTATCCCAATTTCTACAAGCTCTCAGCTGGACTAGTGTTCTCTGTGTGTATGTAACATGAGTTTGTGTGTGCGTGCGTGCGTGCGTGTGGGACCAGACACAAGCTCAACAGAGTTGACAGCTATCTTATTGAACCCCCTTGTCCCAGTGTGCTTGCAAGTCCTGATACTTGACTTCCTATAACAGTTGGTCTCAGTGCACTATAGTGGCACACTGCACTGTGGCGTCGTCTTTGTCAAAGTGCAGACCAGCCGCTAGGGCTCGTCTCCAAGGATCTTCTGGGATTTGCTTCATCTCAGTCTTAACTGTGTAATTTGTTTCCCGCTTACTCAAGAAAATGATTTTAAAAAATGAGGAGTGAGGAGAGCGAATGTGAACATGGAACGACCGGAAGCCGCCATGATTAAAACGCGCCACCAATGCTAAGCCGTTTTACAACAGGCCCATGGTTTTTAGTGATCAAATAAAAATCACCCTTTAACTTTTATTTGGTCTCAGTGGCAGAGGGGGACATATGGGAACAACGGCTACGCAGCGTAAATCAAGCATTCTGCTGGCTCTGCTCGGCTACGGAGGCTGTAGTTTTTCAGGGCATGGCAGAAGGTGAGCAGAGCACATAATACATTATACCGTCTGACGCGGTGAAACGGTTGGACTTTTTATTCCTATTTTCACTGGCTTTAGTTTGGTGATATAGTGGAAAGCCCGGTGCTTTCCCTCCCTCATCCACCATCAAATACCTTGTTAACTGTCTCGTTTGCACACGTTGTCACCTACAACACTGTGGTGACAGAGTCACATGTAGAGTCCATATTTAAGTTGATTACATGAGGTGGGACCAATCGTCCTCATTGATCTTTCTGCCTTCTGCATTCAATAATTGAGAAAACAAAAGTGACAGTGAAGAGATGACGAGAGACACGCACCCGTTGAGAATTGGAACTGGGGACATTGCCGTCTCAACCTCTAACACATGGGTACGTTCCAAAATCATTGCATTGCCCATCAACCCAGTTTCACAACTAGGTGGACTGTGAAGACCTCTAGCCCAAAGTACTCACAACAACAATATTTAAATGGACAGTTTCCATAGAGGACTCTCAGTAAGTGTATAAAAGCCTCCCATTTTAAATGATGTCCTTACAGATGGACCTGATGCTGTATTTTCTTATTGATGCATGGCCTATTTTGGCACGTCCACACTATACATGTCTTCAGTGTTTTAACTGTGAGCATATGTGTGGCCTGTTGTGTGTGTTCCCAGTGCTTCTATCTGTCCCTCTAAGCAGTCTTGGCAGGCCAATCTAATCTGGCCAGGGAAAGGTCAGCCCCACTCTAACTGCCTTTCACTCACATTATGCACCAACGCCCCCCCCCCCCCCCCTCTTTTTTCTTTACCTCTCTTCCCATCCATTCCTCCTTTCCTCACCTTCTTTCTCCCCTGTTTTGTGTCATCACTCCTTCTTTCTTACCTTTATTCTTTCACATTTCTCCCACGTATCCCCTTTCCACTCATTTTCTCTTGTTGACAGTTAGCTTTTTTTTTTTACGTCTCTTCCACCACCCTTGATCTCTCTATTTGTCTCTCTACTCATGTATCACTTGTTCTCCCTCTCATGTACCAGTCCACAATTTCCCCTCTTTTCTGCTATACAGGCATGATCAATACACACACAAACCGACTCCTACAGGGCCACCCTTCTCTGTCTCATTATCATAACCATCTCCTGAATTCCGTTGACTTTTAACATACTAACTACACATTTTATCCTCAGAGTTACATGCTTCATGGCAGCAACACCGGAGACACTCAATCTACATACATGTCACCACTACAACACTACAAGTACAGATGTGAAGATGCAGACAGGATCAAAGGACTCATCAGACTGACTGACAACGTGGATCTACCGATCGGCCGACCCCGGCAACATCGCGTTACCATAGCAATTATCGGGACCCTCTAAGAAGCAGAGAGGAGGGGAGTTAAAGGCCATCGCACTATCTTTCTGCCATTTACAGGTCAGAGAGAGACGGGGAAAGGGACACAGACACAAAGGCATGAGACGGCCATCTTTGAAGTCCATTTACAAAGCGCAGATTTCTCCTCTTCTCAATCCCCTCTGGGCCATCTCAACCCGCAATAATCCCCCTCTTCTCCTCCTCTGTCTCTCAGGACAGGCTGATATCAAACCTCAGGATCAGTCTGCCGGCCTCCCTGTCTGCCTTCCCATCTGTCTGCGGCTAAACAAACAGATCAACTATTGTGTTCTAAACTTGGTAATGCCACTAAAACAGCAGGAGTAAACACTAAAGAAACCAATAGGAACACGATATATTAGGAACAAACGCAACTAAATAGAATGTACACTACCGGTCAAAAGTTTGGGGTCACTAACATATTTCCATTGGACTCCATTATAGACAGAATCCCAGCTGAGATCAGTTGCCTTGTTTTTTTTTAACCAGGGCAGCAGTTTCCAGATTACATTATGTGCTTACATAACTGCAAAAGGGTTGTTTAATGTTTTCTTAGTTAGTTTTTTAAAATAATATCACATTAGTAAACAAAATGTGCCTTTGGAACATTGGATGAATGGTTGCTGATAATGGGAAATGTAGATATTGCATTAAAGATCAGCCACCCACCCAGATAAACTGGTATCCTGTCTATAATGGAGGGAAATTGAAATTTGTAAGTGACCCCAAACTTTTGACCGGTAGTGTATATCATTAAAATCTAATTCATCATTCGCCATCATTGCTTTTGGTACTCCCACTGTACTTACTGAGCCAACAGCTGAGATTTTGATCATTGAGTTATAGTCATAAATTATACAAGAATGGCAGATATTTGCAGAGTCCAGTTCTCCAATGTAAGGCTTTGTTTTTGTTCTGTTGTTTCATATACCTTTTACTAACTAACTTTATATATTTTGGGGGGTTTTGGGATGTACTCACTTCCTGTACCTAAGTAGAAGTACAGATATTTGTGTTAAAAAAAAATACTCAGATAAAAGCAGCTGATTTAACTTCCTTACTCAAGTAAAAGTTACAAAGTACAAGCTTGGAAATTTACTTAAAGTATAAAAGTAAAGGTAGCCTTGTGAATGACAACCCTTTTTTATGAAAGCTACCTGGACCACACAAATGTTACCAGAGTACTCTGCGTGGCGTGCGCCCGCTCGCGGTGTGAGATTCGTGTCCGTGCTATTCTCCGACATGACAACCTCTTTTACAAAACTAAAGTACCGAGCCAATTTTGTAAAATTTAAGGAGTAGAAAGTACCGATATTTGTGTTAAGATGTAAGGAGTAAAAGTAAAAAGTCGGCCCAAAAATAGTAGAGTAAAAATATCAGTAAAATCTACTTAAGTACACTAAACTAAATTTGAATATCCCACACTGGGCTCTGGGAACTTCCTGTAGAAACTTCCTACAAGTATTCTAACAAACTTTTCAAATGACTACTCAAAAATGCCATGTTGGCAGATCTCTCTGAACGTCTGGTCAGGGTTGTTGACTTATATTTTGACTGGATAGTTCCTGATTTAAATCTACATTTTGCTAAATTTAGATTATTCTAGGTGTAAGCTTTTGTGCTGCTTATTTTTAAGACAACATTTAACAATTGAGGACTTAAGATACTTCTGTTAAATAAAAATAATGGTCTTGTTTACAAGCAGTCTACTTAGACAGTGATACATTTTCAAGATGTATCACTGTCTAAGTAGACTGCTTGTTACCTAACCTTTGAACGGACATATATTACAGGCCTTGGGTTTGGGAAACATTCTTGATATATACAAGGTTTGATCAAAATCTGAGACTGTATTCAACTACCTGCAATCCCATTTTAACCCAGATCACTGAGAGTGCGCAGGCACCTTCCTGAAAAATAGCCTACATTAATTAAAATATAAATTTCATTACCAAGACACATACATGCATCTACTGGAATAGAGAAGTGTAAATATTATCAGAGGCCATCCTCACTTTACAGTCGGCTACTAGCTACGTAGCTGGTAATGTTGTTAAACTGTGTGTGAACAGAACCGTGCCGTTAAATCACCGGTTTCAGGTACGTACGGTACCGTCTGGCCGGTTTCAAGGTAACGGTAGGTAGCTAACATTAGCAGATAAGCTACTTGAAAAAAAAAAATTCTAGGAAACACTGCCATATTTACATTTAATTATCAAACCAAGCCCTGCTTAAGCACCAGTATGAACCCTGAAAATATACAGTATATAAAAAAGAATTGTTTAGAAATCAGTATCCAACTCAGGTCTCATGTTGCTGCTAGTACAAAAGAAGCTAAAATGAAAAATTTGTTGTAACAAACTATTTCCTCCCTTAAATATAGACTTTTTAGTGTATCCTGCAAAGTTAAAAGTAAAAGCCGGATGCTTTTTTAGCTCATGAAACCAAGACTTAGACAGACAGACAGTCCAGTAGACAGATAAAGAAAGCTCTGGGTCTGTGCTGTGGGTCCTTTCAACCTGACTAAGCCGGTGCGAGACACAGGGAAGTCTTCCCTCACAGAGTTGAATCATAAACTGAGCTTGTTCGATTTTTTCCTTCCTCCCTCCCTCCCTCTTCCCCCCCTTTCCCCCCCTTGAAAGGGCCTTGTTCCCTCTGCCTTTCTTCCTTGCGCTCTCAAAGGGAGGGAAGGATGGTGGCACTTCACAGAGGGATAGGCCTTCTCTTTATCCCGCCAGCTGAGGAGACCCCCTGCAACATCTCTATATCCGTCTAGCCCGCCGCTGGCTCTCAAGAGCCGGCTGGACTCAGTGGCAAGTGTTAGAACCACTAAGCTTTCAAGACAAAATCCACCTTCTGAGCCTTCTGCCGTGTGTGTGTGTGTGTGTGTGTGTGTGCGCACGTTTAAAGTTGCTCTCTCCAGGCCACCTCAGTTATCTGTGTCACATCACACGGTGCCCTATTACAGCAAGGCAGAAGGGTCCTGTGTCTGCTCGTTTAACGCCGTGAAAGAGAGATGGGCGGATGGAAGGCGCATGGGGGAGATAGATGGACGGGTGGCAAAAGCTACCTCCCACCACACGAGCTCTTCTTTGGCGAGGTTTAGTTGAGATTTCAACATTGATCTGTCTTGTCTCCTCTCTCTCTGGCTTGCAGGAAGGGGAGGAGGGAGGGGAGAGAGGGGAGAGAGGCAGGCAGGTGAGGCTCAGCTTGTGTGTGTTCAACAACAGATCGAACAGGGAGAGAAGGAGGCGACCAGGAAGAGGGACGGATGAAAGCCGAGGTAGAGCCTAGAGAGTTTGAAAGAGCCTCTTCGATGACTTGGATAACTACTCTTTAACGCCATCTGTGCACATCTTGATGGCTTGCCTCCATCGTTCTTTGTCACCCCGTTTAACACACAAACACCTGAGTGCTTCGATGGAGAGGCCCCTGTGGTGGCACAGAGCAGTTTAAAAGATCCAACTGCACGTATCCAAACAATTAGGTGAACAGAGACAAAATGTCTGCTTAGTTCGGAGGCACTCTGATGCTTAGAGGAAAGGTTCTTCTAGCAAATACATATAAAACTGAGCCGACTGTTATGTTTCTACTAGGGGTGGGGGAAAAAATAGATTCTTACATGCATCACGTTTCTCTCTAGAAGGACTTGATGCTTGATTCTGATAAGTTAATCATCGATTATTAAAAAATATCTATATATATTTAAAAGTTACTGTCTCCAGACATGTACAAATCAGAAAACCGAGTGAATGAAAGAAGATGGGATAATGGACAACAACTGCAAAAATGCAGGGGGAAAAAAACAAACAAGTTATGTATATTTACACATGATCTAATAAGAAAAGCATAAAATACTTTGGCAAAACACATAGAGGCTGTTGATCTACTTCATTACATTACATCTGAGCACCCTGATATTTCTTGTTCTAAGATGTGAATACTCCATCTTTAAACATGACTGATCCTGTGACATGGAGGATTACTGTGAGAGAAGGTGACTTTCACAAGCATGTTTAAGGCTTAAGCATGGAAGGACTACACAAAAAAAACCTCAGTAGACAAAACATTTCATAAAAACTTGTGACAAATACTGCATACAACAAAATCTAACCAACTCAGATTTATATATATTTTTTTCTAATCGTGCATGGTACTAAATTGTTGCATTGAGCAAAAATCTCAAATATTCTCTAGTTTCAGCCTCTCAAATGAGCAGATTTGCAGCTTTTATTTAAGATATATGTATATCTTTGGATTTTGGACTTTTGGTCGAACAAAACAAGCAAAGCGTAGACAGTAGTAACATCGGAGGCTCTAAGGAATTGGGAATTGCACTGTTTTGCGCTTTTGAACATTTAATAGAATAAACAATTGAATCTAGACAATGACCTGTGGATGAATGTCTAATCAAACACATGTTGGCGGCAGTTCTAATCTCTAAAAATGTTAATAGTGAAAGTAGTTAGACATAATAAAACAAGTTTGAAAAATCTGAGAAGGACCAAAAAGAGACGGTGACAGAGAGCTACCACTGTAGATGTGTTGTGTCACAGAGCAGCCATGCTCCCCAGTGGCCAGCTCTCCCATCCAGTTCTATAATTGCATTTCTGGGAGCGCACACACACACACACACACACACACACACACACACACACACACACACACAGGTGACCAGCGGGTCAATTTCCCAGCTAAATGTGTTTTCCTTCCCCTTGCTAAGAGGATTTTGTAGGGCCGAGCCGAGTTGGGCTGGACTGACCCAGGGCAAACCTACACTGCCACCAGACCACTGGCACCATTACAGCTCCCTGGTCACATTCAACACTAGTCCCACAGAACAAACACTGCTCACACTGGACAGGAACAGAGGGAATGATGAATGTGCAGTGAAACAAAGGAGGAGACAAAGACAGACAGATAGAGAAAAAGGAAGGCAAGAAGAAACAGGGCTCTGGGCTGACCCGGTCTACATACAGTTAACTGGGGTGTGCCTGGCACGGCCAGGAATGTTAGTGGGGTTTTGTGTGTGTGTTTGTGTGTGTGTGTGTGTTTGTACCTCTGAAGCCTCCCTCCAGCAAAGCTGTAGCTCTGATCCTCTTCTGCCCCGCCCACTCGTACTCCTCAAAGCCCCGCCCATTTTCTCCATCCATGTCTGCAGAGTCATCATCGCCTAACGCACCCTCACGCTGACACACACACATACAGGGACACATATTAATCAACCAGCAATTTGTTGAGAATTTTTTTTTCCTTAAAAATGTCAACAGCTGTAAGTCCACAGTTTCACTGTGTTATATATGGCGTGGTGGAAGAAAGGCCTGATCTCCGTAGCACGCTTTATCTGTACCATACCATGACCAGCTGTGTTAAGTATATGCGTGGTTGGGAAATGTCTATAGGACACAGATGAGACCAGAAAACAGACTACTAATCTAAATCACGTGTTCAGATTTTAAAGGTTTGCACACACTGCACTAAAATTACCAACTACTTCCCTGGAGGCTCCAACTATTTTCTTCTTCTGTTGCGCATCAAGCTTGTGTGTAACTCAGGAGATGCCGTGCTGTGTTATACCGTTCTGTTGCTAAAAAATGTTGAAAATGATGCTTTCTTTTGTTTAAATTTAGCCAAAAGTACTTTTTTTGTTTCTAATGTCTAACTTAACTAGCACCAACTGCTTTAGAATGAAATTGTTTTAGACACTGGGACCTAATCACTCGAGTGGCCAAAGACCTCTTGATTGTTTCATTTTCATCATTTACAGTGAAGCTGCAGCAGGAAGTGACAAGGCCAAAAAATGTCTAGTTTAGATAAACGGCAAAGAGGAGATCAGATCCAATTGAGAATCTTCAGTCCACTTGATCACTAATAACAAAAGGAGAACAGAGCTCCGGCTGCAGGCTCAGCCCAGTATATGCACTGATGAATATATAACAAAAACACAGCTCACACAGAATGGTACAGCTCTGGAAAGCCTAAAGCGTGCTAGTGGAAAAGAGGTATTAGTGTTTCTAGAGCTAGTGTAACAGTCAGCAGTCAGTAAGGTGGAGTACAGGAGCAGGGGTGATGATATTTGTCCTTTGTCTACTCTAGGATAGAATGGAACTGTTAAGCATCTACAGGAAGGAAGGATTGGTGACCAACTCTGACATGAGAGGATGTCATTGGTTTGACAGCTACCAAACAGAAAGAGGTGGCGACTGGAAATGTCTTTCTGTCGGGGCTACATCTACAGCAAGACTACTTTGCCCTCATGTACAGATACTAAAGATGTAACGGTTATGCTCATACAGGAGCTGCATGCCAATGGATAAGAGGCAGCTATGTCATTTGGGATAAACCACGGCCTTTTGCTTCAAATCAATGTTTATGTTGGCTTTTTTTTAGTGGCAAAATTGAATCAAGGGTATGTGAATATTTCAGTATATCAGTGTGGTTTTTGTAATGGTCTTTTAGACAGTAATTCCCATATGATGTGCATGCAGTACCGCCATGTAAAGGAAGTTAGTATCTAGAGAAGCTACAGTTGCTATTGGTTGTTATCTGCACTAATGTATAGAAGTGATTGGACAGCATCTACAGGGAGTAAAGAGGTGACTGGTCAGCATCTACAGGAAAGGAAAGGTTGACAGACTGTCCGACTGGTTCAGGGCCAGGATTGTACTACCTGGATCAGGCATTGTTCCACATGTCTACTCATCTCCTCCTCGCTACCAGCCAATGGGGCGCTGCACAGCGGACATACCTGGCCCCCCTCCTCAGGCTTCCTCCTCTTCATCTTCCCTATACGTGCTGGAAATGAGAGGCAAGAGAAACATTTTAAATGTCAATTTAGTATAACATGGTTATCACCATTTGAGTTTTTAAGCATGTTTCATTTGTGATAATATCACTGGTATCAAGGCACAAGAGAGAATCTATACCCAAGGGGCATTTATGTCAGATAAATCTTCCTTGACTGGATCATATGCAATCTATTATACGTAGCTGCCCACTAATCTTAATTATTTACCAGCCTAGAATCATGAGGGAAGGCTGAGAGGGCCAAACTCCTGAAATGTGTAAAGAAAGAAGTGACAAGAGACAGACGCAGCAGTCTCAAACCCCTTCCTTCACTCGACATCCACGCCATTCCTCTGCTTTGGTATTTCTTCCCTTACCCTTCTCTCACAGCCCCCCCCCCCCCCCCCCCCCCCCCCCCCCCCCCCCCCCCCCCCCCCCCCACACACACACACACACACTTAATTAGAAATTTAACAGAGCAGAACAGCCGTCATTGCGCCCCGAGTCTCTGTCGTTTTTTCTTAACTGCAAATGGCGCACGGGGACATTAATTTTTAGCTGGCTGGGAAAGCAGATGAGGCCAAGAGAGACCGTGGCAAGAGATGGAGGGAGAGGAGGAGGTGGACTAAAGGCAATACTGCAGGGAAGAAGATGGAGAAAGTGAGGCAGGGCGGGTTAAAGAGAGAAACAGCCTCCTCTTCCTCCTCACCAGTTCTCCCCTGACGCTAATCGAGGGGAGCGTTGTTAAATAGAGAAGGGAAAGGCCTGCTAATTAGGTCCGGCAAAGACCCCACCCCCCCACCCCAGCTGTTACACCCCACATGAAAATGATTCCTGCTTCCATGTGAGGGCAAAGAGAAAGTAATGAAGGGCGAAGTTTAAACAAAGTCTCTTGTCAGCTCTGACAAATGCAGAGTTCTCCGTGTGTTGGCTCAAAACTGGAAACACTACATTCTTGCGAGATAACAACCAGTGTGGTAAGATCCAAATATATAGATTACATTAGCATATCTTGGATAAGACTGCTTCAGTATCCCTACATCAAAAAGGACAAGTAGTTTCATTAAAAGTTGAAAGGGGTAAATGAAAAAACGTGACATTTTATTTACTCGCATGGCAAAAGAAGCGACACTGTCAACTGACATTTGTGTTTAACATCATGGAGTATTTCACTGTGTTAAGAGCAGGCCCGACGATTTGGGGGGAAATATGAATCGCGATTTTTTAAGCTTAGAATTGATTTCACGATTTTTTTCTGCCTAAGTGTAAGGTTTATTGCACACATAAACCATGCACCTATAGCACATTGCGCATCACCACAAGCCTGTAAACAGAGAGGCTCCAATGAAGAGAAGGGAGAGCATTGCAGCGCTGGGGGAGTGCTGTTAAACCTATTTGACACAGTCTATGTTTAAAACTCCCAGAAGAAAGGAGTAGAGTTTGTGATGCAGTCGGCCCGTAAAAATAAATGAGTATCAAAGTCATAACAACAAAAAAAAAAACTAAGTTATTTAAAAATGTAATCGTTAACAGCGTGAATTGACATAAACATTTTATAATGATTGATCGTGCATTAGTTAAGAGATATGGATCTCTGTTCAACCTGAAGACCATGTTAGAACTGCAGTATTTGGAACCCAGGCTCATGAATGCACAGGACATTTCTTGTCTTCTAACCCACTTTAGTGAATTACATGAATGATGGCTGCGTTCTATTCAAGCATCCCAGTAAGCCATGGCAGTGAGCCAGAAGGGAATTCAGCTATCGATTTTAATTTCAAAACCTGTACTTTTCCTACTGGGACATGTCCTAATATCTTCTGTGAAACAGGTCCATTGGCCGCATTGCCACCTGAGTGACGCCACAATGTTGCCCATTAGGGATTCCACAGAGAGGAAACTCTCCCAGCTTTTAATAAACTCGGGACAACACCGGACATTTTACAAGAAAGAGATATTCGTCAGTGACGCTCAATATCTGTAGAGCGCTTACTTTGATCTCTGGCCTCTCTGGTCAAGCTTTTGCTGCAGAGACGGGCGCAGCTGCGCCGCGTTCCAGCTGCGACATGGCCTCCGGAGCTGATCGCGGCCACTCTAGACAAATGTTGCCTCCAGATGCTGGCACCTTCAAAGTTTACAGATTGCCTCGTTAATTTTTTTAATCATAGGTTCATATTAGCATTGGGTTTTAATCCAAAATATTATTAAAAAGGAGTGTTGGCTTTTCGCTCTGACACCTAATCTTTTGTGTTGTTTAACTAACTTCTTCAGGTGGCCTGATTATTCTTTGGAAAACTGGATTCTTAGCTTTGTGACTCCAACTGGGGCTACTAAGAGCTAAGATGAACTTAGCCCATTTGATTAAAGATGGTCCGAAACTATTTTTGGCTTCCCAATACCAATCCTATTACCTGAACTTGCGTATCAACCGATACAGAGTAGTGATCCGATACCAGTGTCATTTATTTGATAATGTTTTAACAGCTGTATACTACTATCCCTGGATGAATGTGATATGAGTTCTATCTTTGTTGTCGGTCTGGCTCAGGTTAAACTCAACAAGTGAATGCCACAGAACGTTATTTTATCATCCAGGTTTACAGTCTGTTATAACAGAAAAAGAACAAATAAACTACTTTAACGTAGATTTTCCTCAGGGCTTTATTACGTTGTATTGTAACAGTTCATAAACTCCTGTACTTCCCGACACCGATACCTGCGTTTCGGGCAGCTTCGGAGGCCAGACTGATACTGGTATCGGTACATTCGATGAAATGCTTTTGGCAACCAAACATACCATAATAAATGGATCATATGGCCTTTTGAATGGGAGAGCCCGGGGCGCTACTATGATAGCCTCAAAATCACTATTTTTAAAACACTAAGAAGGCTCGACAAAACATCAAACGTTGCTCCAAATATCACAAGGGGCTCCACACATCAACGCAAGCACTGAGAACATTGTTTGCGTTCACAGGGTTTACTAACGAGAACAACTCAAGTTTAATGTTGTTGTTTATGCTCTCCGGCATCTTCGCCAGTCAAAGAGAAGCGATCTCCGAGTGCGAATGAACGAACTCCACAGGAGGAAATGTCCTTCTTATATGAGGCTCCTTTTTCAACTAAAAGGTCAATATTGTGTTTCCCTAACAACAAAACAACGAATTATCTGTGCAATTGTTATGTAACTAAACATTAGGAGCTTTCCATCTTTACTCTCCTCCCTTGACTATTTTTGACTTGCTAGATGGCAGTGACCGAAAAACCAACGGCTACAGTGAGTTGTTAAAACCTTTTTAGTAAACCCTGTGTACACAGACAACGTTCTCAATGCTTGTGTAGTGTTTCAAAAAATAGCGATTTTGATGCTAACACATCATGATGCTGTCCCATTCAAAGGCCATTTAACCAAATAACGAGAATCCAGTAAATCTTAAAAGTGGTGTTTCCACCTTAATTATGCTTTTTTAGGAAGGTTTGACTAGGGTACATTCCCAGAAAGACCCTAGGTTGCATTTTGGCGAGAGTTCCGCTTTAATGAGGATTCCTAGGTAAACATCACCTGACAGCAGAGCAAATATGCAGTGGTAAAATATGTCCCATTACATCAAATTACCATCATGTAGTCAAACTATTCTGTCTCCTGTGCCTTGACACCAGTGATATTATTATGTATTGTGTGTTGATGATTATTCATTTTCACATCACGCATTCTTCTATTGACTTATATTCAACTTCTGGAAATGTATTACTACAGGGAAATGATGTATGCCTTTAGTACTTTACTGATATTAAGGTACAATGTTTCCAGAAAGCCCAGGGCCCAAAACAGGCCAGAGCACAGTAACAAACTCTTATTAACAATATTCAAATCAAAAAATGTCGTTGGAGCATTATAACGTATATTAATAAGCTATATTCAGGAGATGACACGTTGTATGTACATACCATTCAATCTTGTTTGCCTGTTTGCTCGAACTCGTAAAAATGTCTGCAAGCAGAGGGGAAAAGAAGAGAGAGGAAGTGTGCATTAGATACTAAACAAACAATATAACATGTTTACAAGTACACATATAACTTTTCTGAATGGGATTGCTTTGGATGCTGAGACTGGGGCACTGTAAACAAACCGACTTCTCTATTGTTTTCCACATCCTCCATGACTGTCACGGTTCACTCATAGCTCACTCTACAGCCGCCACAACTCACAGCAGCAAACTAACGGGCCGTGTTTCCAGATACTGAACATCACTGCAAAGTCAAGCTTGTGTCTATAATTTAATACGGATGGAAAAGGATTGAAAGTGGCGCTCGTATCTGCAGATAGTGCTCATGTCCGACGCCATGTTGGCTTGTTTTGATCATGTGACGCGCTGGAGACGGAAGTGGGGAAACGTCACATGTTGTTCCAGTGCTCGACCGCTAGAGGGCAGCAACAGGTTTCATTAAACGGTCTCCTTTTAATTAAAGGGTGTGGAGTTTTACATGCAAACTGTGGGCTACTAGATGCCCAACTATTGTACTGTTTCTCAAACCCAATAAGAATAAAGTCATGTCAAAAAAGATGCTTGACAATTTGGTGTTTGTTAACATTCTCTACTTCTTACTTTTAAAGTGTAATGTCTTGGTTTCTTGTGTGTGCAGCAGATTACAGTTGTGTAGCTGGTTAAATATCAAACCTACGTTCTTAATATGCAACTGTCAATGGTGGAATAAGTACTCTTATAATTTACTTCTTTCAACTGTGCAATACTGAGTAATGTAATGCAATAATAATTCAACTGTACCGTACTCTGCATGGCATTAATAATGCATATTTATACTGCACAATAGTTTCCATTTTTAAGCACTGGTATTATTAACACTGTTGTTATATATTGTAGTATGCATACAGTATGTTTACATATTTCTTATTTATATTTTTACATATATGGTTAGTAGATTGTCTATGTTTAATTATTTTGTGTGTGTATTTGTCCTTATAATTTCTCCATATACTTCTATTCTAGAATGGGATCGAATGTAACAAAACCCCAAAAGTATACAATACTCATGTTAATACTATCAGCTATTCAAGGGGTTCCCACACAAGGGGCTGAGCCCCCTTCACAGGGTACCAAAACAAATCTGGGGGTTTGGGAGAAATGAATGAGTAAAATACGATTACATTTTGCTACACAGATTTATATTTTTAAGTTTTCTGGGGGAGGACTCCATGTTACGAGGGGCCCAACAAGACAGCCCTTTTTTAGGTAAGGGTTAAAAAACATAAAGCTTGAGAACCACTGGTTAAATCTTTAATAATGCATTGAATTTTTTAAGCTTATCATGTGTTTTTTCATTACGTAAAATCGCCAAGGTGCATTGTGCTGAAAAGTAGTGGAATAGGAGTATAAAGTAGTATAAATTGTGTAACTACCAGTCTACAGTAAAAGCACAGTATTTTATTAAATGTAGTCAGTTACTTTCCACCAATGGCAACTGGGATGTATAATATATTTTACATGTATCTAAGTTAATGTGGAACATTTGGGGTCATGGGTAGTTCAGGATGCCTGGGGTAAATTCCCTGCATCATTATGAATAACAGTCTTAAAAGTACAGCTTTGAGAATAAATCAAGGGAGGTCAGATCTCTTTTGTCTCTTGCAGAATGAGCACCTCAGGTCCTCTGGGATTCAGACCCAGAGGCCTGGATGTCTTTAGCTATATGCTGACTAAAGCATCCCCATTGCAGTCATGGATGCCCTCTCTTTGACACGGCCACAGTGAGTAGGCAGCGGTTCAGTCCTCTAACAGCCCACCCACCGTCCGTCAGTAAGAACCGACAAGCAGTCAGGCCTTCGCCTTCTGTTCTAGACATCCATCCGTCTCCTCACTCCTTCCCTCTTTCCCCTCCCCTACTTGCCGCCACTTAAGTTATAGGCCCACTTGCCTTGTGTGACCGCCACTACCGTATCATTATGATACAGTGAGTGTATGGTTGCGAATAGGTCAGCTTTTTAGAGGAAGGGAAGAGGTTGAGAGAAAAATTGCACTGAGATGGTGTGACAGGCCGAGAGAAGATGGCATAGTCTGCCATTATGCTTCATTTTTTAGGGTGGTAAAAAGAGTCACCACTGACTTAATCATTTGTATAATATAAGGTGATTTCAGCAGTTTCACTTAATGAGAAAATCTACTTTATCGCTTTAAGGGGTTTATGAGCTGTGTCATCTTGAACGTATGGATGTAACGTCTGTGTGGACTTAATAGTTCTTATTTTATGGTGTAAGGGGGAAAACCCACTTAACCCAAAGATACATCATGGCCAGAAGAATTACCCGAACAAACTTTGATGAATTTAAGAGATAAAAGCAGTCAGGGCGGCTTTCAAGACATCTGAGATTTAAGGAGATTGGCCTGTTGGTCAACGTAAATGCTGAGAGGGCGTAAAAGCCAAAAAATCTGCCATAATCCTTTGCTGTACTGTTATACATCAGTCAGAATTATGGAATTTCAAAAAATCTAAAAAACTAATGTGACCAAGTGACTATTATTTAACCCCTTGTGTGTGTGTTTGTGTGTGTGTGTGTGAGTGAGTGTGACCTGGTATCTGTCAGAGTGGTGGGCATCCTCAGAGGACAGGGGCGAGACCACTGGAGACTCTCCCTCGCGCTTGATGTGCACCGACAACAGCATTGACTAGAGCAAGAGAGAGAGAGAGAGACATAAAAATGTCTTCTATATGCAGATGATCTTGTTGCAGCAGAACCTGTCCTCGCAAGTTGCTGCATGGAAATAATCAATAAACATGCAAGGCACAAGTAATGCTGTCTCAAAAATAAATTCAGATCTAAAGAAAAACAGCTACCATTTCAGTGTTGGAGAGATAACACCCTTGCACGTTGCCACCTACACCTTGGCTTGCCAAAACTGAATGCAACAACTAGAAAAGGATACATTGTTCTGAAGAACACACGGAATGAAGAAACAGACAGCTGGCTGCTCAAAGTTTAAGTTGAAGTTAAAGTGGCAATGTACAAATAATGAAAGATATTGGAATGCATTCGGGTTACAGTGCTGGTCATCCCTAAGTGCAATCTCGTTGTGGAAAAAAGATTTGTCTGCTAGGCTATTCACCTTGCTAAATTTGTATTTTTTACCACCATGTTTGCAATTTGTGTAGCTTCCTCTTGCATGTGTGCTTCCTATCTGGCCCCAGGTCGCTACGTTTTTCTAGAGGTCCCAGAAACGTCCAACACGCAGAAAGATGAGAAAATACAGGCACAAGGCAGGGTATCTCTAGATACACACACCCACTCTTGTAGGTCAAAAGTTATGAATAAGAGGCATTCTTTTTGTCCAAGACTATAGATATATTTATGAAAATCATACTCATTGTGCCTTCAAATCTAAGTGCTGAAAGAAGTTGAAGCTTTAGCTGAAGTTCATGCAGTGGAAGGAGTTAAAATGTCAGTCAAAGTGCTGGTGCTTGGTAACATCCTGATAGAAACAAGTGCCACATCAAGTGTATGAACTGAAAGGTGATGTCAGGGAAAGCGTTTCCTGAAGTGTGAGCATGGAAAGTAGTAGTAGTAGTACATTTATAAAAAGAAAACGAAAAGTAAGGACTTGCAGCAGTAGAATTGTCATTTGAAGAGTAGGAGTTGAAGTATCAGTGTCAGTTGACTAAATGTAAAAGCAAAATGTAAAATGACTGACGACAGTTTGACTTTGTTGTGTGTACAAATAAATTAACATAAAAAAAGGAAAAAGAATATCATTTCAAAAAATGTAAGTTTAGTTCTGTATTGCAATAGATCTCTTAGACAGAGAAGAAGAAAAAAATGGAATGGAGAATCTTTACCCTTGGAGAGTGTTATTGCCACAGATGCTGAGAGCGCCACGTCATCCATGATGACTGTAACCTGCCTGACTTTGTCTATAAAGTCCCTTTCACTGATTAGAGTTAATGTTTATGGGATGTTAAGAGGAGTAAGGGAAGAACGAGTGATTGAAAAGAGAGGAAGAAGGAAGAAGAAGGGGAGGAAGGGTAAACATCAAAAAAAGGAAAGAGCGTAACTGTCTGACATTACGGGACACTGCCTGTCCATAAATCTGTCTCACAACACTTTGTACACACAGGCACACACAGACACACAGACACACACACACTTTCTCTAATAGACACCCATTCAAAACTATATCCTCTTCTAACCCACTCTACGACAAAGGCAATCCAGGGAATTCCTCCAGTGAACAAGACACAAGTACAAAATGATGTGAAAGAAAGAGAACAAGGGAAGAAAAGAGGAGCAATACCACTGTCTCACCAGGCTTAGTGCTGACAGAGCTCTAGCTGTGTGTGTGCTTATGTTTTCATGTGTGTCTGCGCTGTTTTTTTTTTTTTTTTTTTTTTTTTTACAAGGCAAGCCATGAAATATTTGTATTTACAGTCGTCTCCTATTAATCAAGCGGAAAGGGGCAGAGCAGAGGCTTAAGTGCTCGACAGCAGTAATCTAATAATAATATGTGAGAAATGACCAACCTCCAGTGCTGCCACAGTAAATTGGACATTATGCATGATGCTTTTATGCCTCTGTGTGTGTGTGTGTGTGCGTGTGTGTGTGTGTGTGTGTGGGGGGGGGCTTATAGATATCGCGTTTTTAGTCCAACCAAATCACCTTAATTTAGCGAGGAGTACACAAAGTGGGCCAAACACCCCGTAAGGAGGTGCTCTGGGGTTAATCTTTGGTCTAACAGTGGTGGGTGGTGCATACCGGGGAAAAGACGACAACAACAGGCCCCATGTGCTTCAGACTGGCCGTCTCCATTCTCCATGGCCTGCCGCTGAATACTAAACATCAGCGGTAAGATGCGCAGTCACGGTCAGAGAGGAAGGCCAGCGCTCACCCCTGCTCTGTCTGCCTTTCTCAAGCACAAGCCCACCCACAGTGCTGTGAGTGCAGCTCTCTAAGCCCGGGTCAGCACCTGAGGGTGTGTTGGAATGAAAATGGATCCCCTGAATTATTTTAGAGCTCCTACGTTGCATTCATGAGCACGTCGGGAGTACTTTTACTTCAGTAGGGCATCTGACTTTTACATGGTCTTTTACATAGTCTTTAGTTGGAAACAAACAGGGAAATGATGAAGCACTTAATTGCTTTTTGGATACTTTCAGGAAACACTGACATGTAATGTAGAGTGGAGCTACATAGATACTATTCAAATGCATGTTACGCTACATTGGATCTTTCCCAGACTTTAGTTGAGACATGCTGAAATATTGTAGTGGTACTTCCCAGCATAAGTGAAGTGTAAGTGTAAGACAACTGGTTAACTGCTCTCCATATTATGACATCCATGTTTACGGACCTGTTTCTGTATCAGTGAAAGTTATTAATTTGTATTTGTATGTTATACTGGTAAGCTGTAGTGTGTGTATATAGGAAAAAGAAAATCAGCATGAAAGAGAAAGCCTCACATGAACAAATGTTTAATGTCTGTCTTTTAAGATTTTAAGATTTAAGCTTATTTGAATTTCCACAATCATACGTTTTAAAAATCTGACAGTTTGGAAGTGAAATGTGGATTAATTTCTTGAAACAAGGTGATTCTCATCATAAAAAACATCTCTCAATATTTTTTCTGTATTTAAGGAAGTGCATTATATTATCAAGCTATCAAGTCCACCCATAGCCCCCGCAGCCTATTCAAAGTCCTCCTTCTATTAAATCTATTATCTATACATCATGTTAAGGACATGGAAATGTCTTCATCTTGAGAAATGCTTAAAATTACATGCTTTTTGGTCTAAAAGTCATACCCAAATCAAAAGTGGTACAGCTCCCATATCCTTTGGCCCTCTGGTTGTACCTGATATCATTGAGTGATCATTGAGGGCAATTCTAGGCCACAGAGTTACAGAGACTAGAGAGGAGTTTTTTGTTTCCATCCAAGTCCTGCATCTGTAAAATTATTAAAATACACTGGTGCAAACACATCTGGTGAGATACAGATAACACACTACCATAGCCACATGTCTCAGTTTAATCAAATCTTAAAAAATCCAGAAGCCAAAAGACTCAAAAATTGATTTTATATGAATTGTTTTTTACAGATTTGTCTGTGTGTTTTTCTTATTTCTATTTGAAAAGTGCATCATCACAGCGACAAAGTGTGCCGTCCACGGTCCAGCGCTAAGAGGTTAAAGGCAAGGCCTACTTGATAGAATCATGTATCCGTCTTCCCACAATGTGGTGATCTCTGTTTTTTTCTTCCTTTTCTGTCTGTCTGCATCTTGGCCTCTCTAATTGGAAATATCCCGGTGCAGTTGCTCTTGGCTCTGCTGCCTGGGAGACTGGGACTTCTGTGTGTGTCTGTCTGTGTGTGTCTGTGTGTGTGCGTGTGTGTCTAAGATGTTAGATAGTGGCCTACAGAACAGCAGATTTCCCCTTAGTGCAGGATAGAGGAAAAGAGGCATCAAAGTAACAGCTGTGATAGAAAGTAAAGAGAAGTGTCATAATGTTGTTGAATCTAACAAGGTTTACTACGCCCGCTTCTGATTTTGTATTAAATCATTTAAAATCTTTCACCGATGTTCTTTGCAGGTATGGCATACTTCATTTCAGCCAGAATTAAACGCTAATATTCCAAATATAGACATCATATTACATGTGAAGAAATTGAGGTTCAGCTCACCTTTGGGGTTCCTGGAGTGGCTCCTCCATCCTTGGGTAAAGTGTTCTTACTGCAATCGAGAAAGAAGAAAAAAAAGGATGGGGTGAGTTATGCAGTGCAGTGTTATATCTGGTCTCACACGTATGTGCTTCTGTGTAAGCCTCTACCGTGTGGTGACATATATATATATATATTTTTTTTAACTTTTAATTTAGTGGTTATTGAAATTAATCACTGCTACTGTAATGGCAGGTTTACTAAGAACTGAATCACCTGGATGTAATCATTCCCCAGATTTGTCAAACACACAAACACATACACACATATAGACAGACACACACACACACACACACACACACACCATTTGTTGTGGGGTAAATTTCTGATTTTGCAGTGATTTGATGTTGCAGTCGCTTTCACTCTGACTTTTAATGTAACAGGTAAGAAGGGAAAAGTGAGGAGAAGGGCATAGAGAGAAAGGGTGAGTATTAGGATGTAAGACAGTAAAAAATAACAAAAGAACGACATGTTCCAGCAGATGTGTGTAGCTGGATACTTCGGTGCTTGTGTTTGACATTTTAGTTGAGAGTTGAATGATGGAAAGTCTCATATATCAACTAGCCTCCATTGTGCTACGTTGTTACTTTACGATCTCTTCTTTTCATTTTCTTCCCATCTTTATTATGTTGCCTCATTTTTCTTTTGTTGCCCTCTCCTCGTTTGCTTTCCTCCCCTTTTTTCTCTCTCCATCCTTCCGTCCAACCTTCTACCTCTGCTTTTTATCTCTCTGTCTCTCTCTGTGACTTTCACCAGAACACAGAGATACAGTTCTCTGAGCTTCTTGAAGCGTTGCTCGACATTGACAAAGCGAGACTGGGTTGTCATGTTTGCTTTGAGACCCTGTTAGTACTCCAGACCCACTCGGACACACACACACACACACACACA
>NC_048418.1:5959091-5967058 GCF_013103735.1 Etheostoma cragini | reverse complement strand
CACACACACACACACACACACACACCATAGAAAAAAAAGGGCCTGAAACTGAATTTGCTCGACCTCTAATCTGACAGCATGCCTTGGTAGACAAGGGATTTTCTTTTTCAATGGCTGGGTGGGTGGAAAATAGGAATAAAAAGCCTTATTCTTTCACTTATCTTAGAGAAGCTTTTACAAAGTGGTGCACAAGAGCAAGACAAGGGAAATATAAGACAGGGATATAATGCATAGCTGCACACAGATATGAAGAAATGTATGATGTGATAGAGAGAAGTATAAAGAAAGTATTTATTCCTCATGCTCATTCTGTGATGGCGAGTGTTGTTCGTGTTTTTGCTTTACATCACTTAGTTTTTCAAACAAACCAGCAGGGTTTTGGGAGAGGACTGTCTTGAAAACACATCAGACAAATATTAAACCACTGGATATTAGGTTGATGAGTTGTAAGAGTTACAATTAGTAATTAGTTTTCATTTAAGTTTTCATTGGTCCTTAGCTGATGTGATTGATGATCTGAGATTAGTAGCCATTGCAAGTGAGAGAGTGCCAGTGTACAGTATATACAGGTGTCTGCGTATGTATGCACTGAACGTGTCTGTGTGTCATTACTGTCTGTGTGCTGTGTGTGTTTCCCATGGATGTGAGGAAGCTGAACAGCGGGCCTCATCGCCACCAACAAAGAGAATAAACATGGATGATACAGTCAAGCTGCTGTGCAACGCAGGGGAAACCGCCAACACCACCACCTGTCTTTTCCCTTTCTCTCATCTATCTCTCTCCCCTTCTCCCTCTATCTCTCTTTTATTCATTACCTGGAACCTCTGCAGAGGAATCAACAATAACAGCCACCTCTACCTGCTTGTTGACAGTGTCAAACAGTGACAAGAGAAGGAGGGAGAGGGAGAGAGGAAGAGAGAGTGAGAGAGGATAGCAGTTGCATGCCTGCCACGATGGGAGAAAATTGCCACAATGACACAGGGGGTGATAGAGATGAAAGGGAGTGAAGAAGGGGAAAGAAAGAAAAGCGGTAGAAGGAGATGAAATGTGAGGTGAGAGAGAGAGAGATGTGGTGAGGGAAGAAGAGCAAGCTACATGAAGAGAGAGACTGAGCAAGGGAAAGATGACGGCAGGCAGAAAACGAGAGAAAGAAAAGAAAGGGATTGATAGGGAGAGTTGGTGTGTCGCCGTCTCTTCTCGCAGTTACACACGTCTGTTTGCCCGGTTCTATGAATTTTTGATAGGGGGGGTTATGGGGCTGGAAATTCCAGCTGCCTGCCATGTCAAAACAAGGAGAAGAGTGTGGAAATGAGCAGCCCAGCAAAGCGAAACAAACACATAGACGGGAGGCAAGGAAGGAGGGGAGGAATAAAAGACGGAAGACAAAGCAATTTAACATGTGTTGTGGTAATGAGACCTGTGTGTGAACAGGGGGAGGCAGGTGAGGGCATGTGGGTGGTTCAAACTAGGCTTACATCACACTGTGTCACCAAGTCATACAGTACCCTCTCTGAACTTGTTAGAGGGGTTAAGAACCTGTGAGATCATGAACAGGAAGTAGTCATAAGAGATCAGGTAGTGCGTCAGGTGGTCCCTTTTTGTTTGTTTGCCATCTGTGATACAAGCAAAGGAGAAAAAAATGAAAGAGATGGACTTTGTGTCCACTGACTTAAACAAGTCATAAAATCAGAAATCATAATTGATTAACAAGGGAAAAAAGAATGTATTTACAGTAGACTATGATTTTAGTTGTCTGGGGTCTGCTAACATCTTTCTCATGTCATTATATATATACATAAATTCAAAATAAAAGTGCAAGTAAAAATGTATTAAACATGTTGTAATTTGGAAGCAATTCCATTCAGTACAACTGCCCACCTCTATAAGCCTGATTAAAACGGCATCAATCCTACACAAGTAGAGACAGACTGAGTTTGATTGACAGCTAGTTGGAGTCTCTGCCCCTCCTACCTCCACTCCCTTTCAAAGGGAGAGTGCAAGAGAGAGGGTGAGAGAGAAAGAGAGAGAGAGAGAGAGAGAGAGAGGGAGAGAGAGAGAGAGAGAGAGAGAGAGAATGAGAATAAGTCAGTGGGAGTTGGCTGGAAAGGAGGGATGGTGCTAACCTCAAGATACTGATTGCTTTTTGCCTTTTTGTGCCGTCTGCTGGAGATGTGGGGGTTTGCTTTTGTGAAGGCAAATTGATTATGCAGGAGGAGGAAGAAGAGAAGTAGGGGTATGAAGAGGTGGGGGCGATGGGGTATGTAGATTACTTTGCCCCCACGAGCCACCTGACGTTTACAGGGCATGATAGATTACCATTTGCTCAACTGTGTGTGTGTGTGTGTGTGTGTGTGAGATTTCCATGTCCATACACGAGAAAATGTGGCCCATGTACAAGCGGCAGGGCACACTGTCACAAGAGAGGACAGGTTGGCAGTTGTAATGAAACACACACACATGCAGAGAAGAGAAATAGAAAACAAATAGAAACATGCAGCACAGATATTCACAGAAGAGCCCAGGCAGATATGGGACACGCACATTTTTCACACCAACATACTCAAACACACATCTCCGTTTTCATACCCACAGCTCTTTCATTCAGCAAGCGCTGGTCATTAAAGGCAGATTTACTACAAATTGGACCAAATTCCCACTGTCACTTTCAATGATGGCTGCTGCCATGTAGAGAGCCAAGGGGGGGGGGGAGACAGTGCGTGTGTGTGTTATATAGAATGTGGTTTTGCAATATAAGACACACACACACACACACACACACACACACACACGTACACACACACACACACAGCACTTTCTGCTTTTGTGTTATCTCCTGCTTCCATTCCCTCTGACACATATACCAAATCTGTGTTTGGGTGTATGTAAAGAAAAATGTATCCAAATATCTTAAAAGGTTATCCTTTGCATTCTCCTGTCCCTCCTCTTGTGTCCCTCTTTTTTATTTTCTTGTGGTATGTGTATGTGTCGGATGGGTTAATGGCGAGTAGCTAAATCAGCCAGCTGTGACGTTAGACACCATCCAATCTCACCCGGGATGACGCTATTTCCTTAAATAACCGCGTGTGTCTGTGCGTGTATGTGCGTGTGTGTGTGTGTGTGTGTGTGTGTGTGTGTGTGTGTGCGTACACAGTATCTCAGACCCACAGAGGGAAGGGCAGACTACTAACCTTTATTAATTATTGAAACACCTCACCATATCAGACAATGACAGATGGATGACTCTCATTCAGTGCTCCTATGTAATGTAATCTATTCTGTTATATACTTTTCTATTTTGTTATATTCTATTCTCTTCATTAAGATCCACCTTTTTAGCCAGATCTCACAGGCTTCAATAAGGGATTGAGTGTGCTCAGGTGTCATGGAGATGGCTTAGTTGTTGGAAAAAAACAACTTAACCATCTCCATGATAAGTGAATAAACTCTTCGGGCTGATGAAGGCCAAGAGATATGGCTGACAGCTCAGGAAAAACCAAGTTGACCTGTGGATAACACAATTTTTTTTAAATTCTATTCTTTGTGTCACTTAGTTTGTTAGATGTCTGTCTCTGTTAAGTCATTTTGTACTAACTTTTATACACTGAGATTTATTTTGATCTCTTACATTCTAGTCCTAACTCCTCATTCCATCAACTTCTTCATCTTTATTCCTTTATCCCCACCCTTGCCACACTTTTCATGAATCTTTTGACTTGTTTTATAACTGTCATGCTGTCTACATCCTTTCCTACTCACAAAGCCAGGAAGAAAAACACATGTTGACCTGTTCACATTGGGGACAGCGGGTTCATCCCTGGTCACTGCTTTGGTCCTATATGTTAGCGTGCAGCTTTTAGAAACATGGTGAAATCAGGTAACGAAGAAATGACAGGACTGGGTTGAAGGAAGACAGATTGAAAAGACTTTGGGAAGAAAACAAGAAAAGGTATCTAAAGAGGACATGAGAAAGGTTGGATAGGGCAAAGAAAAGGTAGAAGATAACAGGGAGGATTAATGAAGAAAGACAAAGATGGAAGGATGGGGAAACAAGAAGGAAGATGAGGGGAACAGGCTGAAAAAGAGGAACGAGGAGGACCGGTTCAGTATCTTGACATGGGCAGACGGGAGGAGGGGTTTTGGTAGGTGTAAACGGGGGTAAATGAAGTGTGATTTCCATGTGAGGTGACGCTATCTGTTGCCCTGTTCCTCCAGGTTAATGGGTACTATCATAAAGCTGGGCCGCTAAGGTGGACACCGGGTCATACACAAGCACAGCATCACACAGGCCACATTGGTATGTACACAAACACACGCAGCCATACGCGCGGTCGAGGTGAAATATGGATCCTAATGGTTGTGTCCCATCGTTAAAAGGGCTTGGAGTTGATTTATCCACCGTAAAACAGCACATGTAACTGCCATGAGGAGAAGAAGGAGGCGGCAGTGAACTTGAGGTCACAGGTTTGAATCCAAATCCCTGCGGGAAACACTTAACGTTACGTCGACGGCATGCCTCTGCCTTTTATGCAGATTTATGGCCGCAAAAGCTGTGCTTGGAAAGAATAGCAGTCAGTGAGCCTGACATAAAAGTTGAGTTAAAGCTCAGCCTTCACCCTACACCTAGAAAATGTATTTATCTTTATGAGCCATTTCAAGTATTTGTCTTAAGGATGGATATCAGTTTGATTTCTCTGGTTACATGATAAAGATATGCAGAGATGTGTTTAGCTTGGCAGGAAGATTGACAACACAGGGAAAGAGAGCTAGCTTGTATCAGTGGTTAAAAAAAAAAAGATTTCCGCCACAAAAGAACTCCTTACACGTTTTATCTGGTTAGCTAGCATGCTGACCACCCATTCATTCAATGGTCAACTGGGTTTTGTTTAGAGTTCTGTTCATTATTTTAGTCGGGACTAGCTGCCACTGCGCAAGCTAACAGACCCAATGTGAAAGCTAAATGTTTATTAAACAACAATGTCTCTATTTCTTTCTCATTAAAGTTCAAAAGCTATAACACGTAAATTAGATACTTCTGGGGGGGGGGTTGGATGGCACCAATGAAAGGGCTAGCGCCCCCCCAAACTCCTTTGTTCTTAGCTAGGCTTAAAATGTCACTGAGCTAACTCTGTAATGGACAGACTTTGAAATCTTCTCTTCTAAGTCTCTCAGAAAATGTTCCTAAGATGTATTCAATCAAGACTCACATAGTATGTACACACCTTTGTTTTCTATTTGAACTTTTGAACTTTGACAGTATTGCGCAAATGAGTATGGGCGAGCAAGAAACAACGCGTTTCAGGCCTACCTGAAGCATATGGCAGCTAGCCTCTCTATCTCTGTCTCCATGTGCTCCTGTAGTTCTCCGGGCCTGAGCAGCACCTGGCAGATAGGACAGATTGGAGCCTGGCTGTCATACAGGGACATCTTCTTTTTACCTGGAGACAAGATAAAAAGCAAGAAAAAAGGAGAAACATCAGTACATATCTTTATAAAAATAAGAGCCAGGCACACAAACAACTGTATCCAGATTCTGTCTGGCATTAAAATGCATCTTAAATGGATCTCAACTGACGAGTGATCTGATTTGAACTTGTATCTGTTTCAGCTGTTGGGAACTATCCCTAGTGTTACACAAATACATACACAAATTATGTCAGTACATATAACAAATACATTACAGTAGGCTACTTGTTGGGTATCTCTTTCATAAAGACAAAGAGGCTTTGTCTACAGACAAATTTATCCAACTGTGTTTGTTTTTATCGTGCTACACACTCTACAAATTTGACCTGGCAGTCCTTCAATTTACAAAGGACACTAAAGGAAACTTTAGCATTGTGTATTCTTGCACCAACGCTTGTACCACAGTTTTACTCTCTTAAACCACACACATTAAGTGTTATAATTTTGCTTTACACACAGACAGAAAGAGGACTATGGTGCTTTACAGTCTCCACTGTGTCCTCTCAGGTCAAAGCAGATTTAAAAAAGGGTCAGCCATGGATGAGATAATGCTGTATAGAGTCTGCCAACACTACCTCACTTCATTGTCCTTGATCAACAGGGCACAAGGTGGGGCCCACCTGTGTGTGTGTGTGTGTGCGTGTGTGTTTGTTTGTGTGTGTGTGTGTGTGTGTGTGTATTGGAAAATTGCGCACTCATTTTTTGCATTTCACCATCTGTGTGCCTTTGTGTGTGCGTGAGTATAATAGTATTCATCCTACTTTCTCAAATTATATTTGAGACTGCCTGGCTAAAAATAACATCTATTGAAAGTGTCTCGGTGCTTAATGTCGGAGGACACTTCCTGATTTCCTGTATTTAGCCAATGACTTGGGCTTTTTTTAGTACGGGAACTTGGGCTCCGCCTCAGCCAGGATATCCCGTTTAGACTTGCTGTCACCACGGCAACAAGAAAACCAGGTACAGGGGGACCCCTTATCTGTCTTCTATTTTTTGTTTCTCAGACACACACACAAACACACGCACACCCCTCTGGGGACACGTATCCTTGGTCACATATTGGTCTGTCAGAACAGTTTCCTGCAAGAGAACTCATCAAGAGACAACTAGTGGGGAACCACACACCTCAACACACAATGCCACACACACACACACACACACACACACACACACATCACCCCCCGCCCTTTCCCTTTTTCAGAGCGTGTGTGTGCATACCGGCCTCCCATTCTCCTGCACCGCTACTTAACAGAGCCACAGCACTGGACACGTTAAGTGACTTTGAAAAATAGGTAATCGATTACTCTCTATCTATCTCTCTGCTGCTCTATCTCTACCTCTTTTTTTCACACCTTTCCCTCTCTGTGCTTTCTCTCCACACTCATCCATTTCTAATTTTCTGCTCCCTACCATCCACTTATTTGTTTCAATTCTTTCTCCTCCTCTCTTCTTTCTCTAATCTCCTCTTTGATTATTTCATTGTTGGCCTCCCCTTTTTCATCTTTCTTGCTTGTTTTTTTCCTTTCCCTCTCTTTTTTTCTTTCCCCCCTTTTCTGTTGCCCCATCACTTTCTCTTTCCCCTTCAACCCTGTTATTTTCTATGATGCTCATCCCCTTTCTTTTTTCTTCTTCTCTGCTTTATGGTATACTTCAGTATATTTCCCTTTCTCTCCTTGTTTCTCCATCTCTTTTTCTCTGCCTCCCCACTCCCGTCCCTTCTCCCCTGTATTGCTTTGACAAGATAATTTGAGTCATGGCGAAGCCGTCACCATCCGCCACGGCAAACAAAGAAAGATCCAATCCCTGTCTGCAGCTGATGGAGCTTTCTATTTCGCAGACAAACACACACCTGGAGGACACACACACACAGACATGCACAAATATATGCCTGCGCTTGATTATTTTTAGGCTTTTGTTATGTCTTGTTTTTTGTGTTTTGTTATAAAATGTACTTTTTTTTTTAAAGTAGATGTTTTTTTTGCACAAAGTGAGTATAGTTTCTTTTAAGAATTCCACTGTGCAGGCATTTTCCTTTGAAGTGACTTATATTTGTATTATGTATTAACAAAAAAGTGAGGAAAAGGAAATGCAGATGCCCGGGTGTGACAACAGAATGTCAACAATCAACAACAGGGAAGACTAAAGTGGAGAAGTTTTGTGTCAATTGATTTGGATCGGTTTGAATTCAGCTGCTGTAGACACACTCAAATTGAACTTTCTCTGTGTGATGGAACATGTGAATATTTATTTACTGGTCTTTCTTTTCTTCCTGAAATCCATGTTTTTTTCCCCAAACTTTGCTGTCACTGTCTCTCACCCTTTTTTTGTCACTCTCCCACCTTGCGTTTCTTTCCTTTTTCCCCTCTATGTTTCCCTCCCTCCGTCAAGCGCTCCCTGAGGGAAGTGACTGATGGTGAGAGGCAAAGGGACAGATAAATCCAGTGGAGAAGAAGAAGAGGAGAAGAGAAAGGGGGAGAAGGGTGTGAGGGGGGGGGGGGGGGGGG
>NC_048418.1:5944698-5958924 GCF_013103735.1 Etheostoma cragini | reverse complement strand
ACACACACACACACACACACACACCCTGCGGCGCAACATGGGTGCGTTTAATCTCTGGGAGAAGAGGGAAGGTATCAGAGTCAGAGAAGGGAGAGGGGGGTGAGGAGGAAGAGGGAAGGGGCTGGACAATAACATGGAAATAGGCCTGACAGGACTTTTTAGTGTTGAGATTCTTCAGGGAAATGCCGGCTGGCGGAGCAAACGAGGGATGGATGGATGCGTGGATGGAGGAGAGGAGAGAGGAGGTGTGCATCTCTCTTACAACCATGATGGAGTGTAGGCTTGATCCCCCTAATGTGCCAAGATGGATCGTCTCATCTATCTTTCTCTCAGACTTTCTTCTCCTTCTATCTTCCTTTCTCAATCCTTCCATCTGTCTTTCTACTTTGCTCGATTTCTTGCTCCCTCCATCTCCTATTTTCCTGCTTTCACCCTTTTGTTTTTCTTTCCAGATCTCTTTCTTATTCTCTCTGTATTACACCCGACCATTTCTCTATCACTCTCTCCTCTTTCACTGTCTTCTATCTTTTTCATCTCTGTCACTTGATCCACTGAATGGCTCTTGCTGTTTTTGTTCATGTCACAAAAGCATAGCCACTGACTTTTTGTATCTTCTGTCTGATTTATTTACTGGCTGCTGTAGTATTGACATGGACACTTTGGCTGCTGTAATTCAATCCAAAGAGTCCCTAATTCCTCTTGTAGCTGTGAGATTTAGTCTGGGCAATGCATACAAGAATATATTCCCAGCAACAATGCACATGCTTATCTTTTATTGTCAAAGCCAATCACAGATTTGAAAGCGTGTGAAACTTGATTGTACTTGAATATGTTTTAGAACTGAGAAACAGAAGTAAAGCGTTGTTTCTGTGAGCCGACATCTGAAATACATCAGTGCAAGATCATCAATAATATTAAACCATGTTAAGTATACTTTTTTAAGCTAATAGGGATTTGAAAAAAAGTAATATATTTCCCATGAAAGTGGGAATTAAATTTATTAAATAAAATAATGAGGAATACATACACACACACACACACAAGAAAGGTAGACAGGTAACTAAAGACACAGATGGTGAGGCGGAGAAAGCTAGATCATACGCAAGAGTGGAGAGCAAAGAGGAAGAATCTTTCTATTTCCATCCCTTTTTTCTTTGCGATTGCATTGTTTGACATTTGCCCATACTTTCATCCTAATATTCTCCCTTTCCTTCCTGCTTTCCTTCCTTTAGAACCTTACTTTCTCTATGGTTTGGTCCTTGTAACCTTTCCTTTGTTTTTAATCTTAGTTTAGGTTTCAGTAGCTGGGGTGACAGATGACAAATGTGGCAAATGTCAGTCAGTCATAATCATAGACATAGTGAAGCGAATTTAATCCATTTTGACACGTTTTACTTCAATGCTGGGCAAGCACACGCGCGCGCGCACACACACACACACACACACACACACACACACACACACACACACACACACACACACACACACACACACACACACACACACACACACACACACACACACACACACACACACACTCTCCCTCTTACTCTCTCTATGTCTCTCTACCCTCTCCTGTGTTGCTTTGGTCCAGATGAAGTGGGAATCAATAGATTCTAGATAGCGCAGGCTCCAAGTCACAGACTACAATGAGCTGAGGTAAAAGGCCACCTCCAGAGAGAACAGGGATTGTCAGCTCAATACTTGCTCTCAATGGGGCCAGAGATAAAAAACCATTTGGGGTGTCCTCATGGCTCAATGGGCTAAGAGGCACACCATGTACTCACAACACTGTTGGTCCAAATCCTATTTAATGACCTGTACTGCGTGTCATCCTTTCGCTTTTATCTCGCCCATCATTCCTTTCTCCCGGGAAACAAGAGATTGAATGTTGGACTGTTCTTGAAATCAGAAAATAAATAAATATATCTCATGTATGTTTTTGGATTGAATATTGTGCTGCAGCAATCAGCAATTTAAGGAAACTTTTCCTTTCATATGTGTCCTCTTTTTAACTAGTTGGATGGAATATTTACAAAGAAACGCAGAAATGTTGGAATTGCGATGAACTTGACCATTTTCTATCTTTTAAGTCTGTTGCATGGGATTGAATACACTTGTAAAGTATATGCACAATCAGCTAATGAACACTGAGCATGTAAACTGGATTTAAGCACAACAATAAGAGTCAGAAAAGAGGAGAGCCAGATTTATGAGTTGGCACACATACATAATGCTGGTGGACACACACGTATACACACACACACACACACACACACACATACACACACACACACACTGCAATATCCACACTCGCAAAACACACAAGCACATTTCCCAAAAGGAATTACAAAGGGTCTACATGTAGAGGCTGTTTTTCTGTCCTTGAACAACTGTCTTCTCCTTGTTTGTGCGCACACACACACACACACACACACACACACTTACACACATATATATACACACACACACACACGCACTACCCTTCCCCCTCCTTGTTGTTACCCTAAATGAGTTTTCTGACATGCATCAAGTGTTTATGCCCGCTACCCCTCTTTTCTCCTCGTCTTCCTCCTCCTCCTTTTACCCCCTCCCTTCGCCACTCGTCCGGCCAGTTAGGTATAACACCCGCCAACATCGGTAAACAAGGAAATCTCTCAGCCGCGGCCTGGTGTGTAACCGCATTACCGCGCCCGATAACCTCTTCAAATAATGTGCGATAAGGGGAATTTGATTTGATTCACGGGAAGGGAAAGAGGGGCCACTTCTGCTCCTCCTCAATCTATTTCTTTCCGTTATTTCTTTCTTTCTCTTTCTTTCCTTTTCCTCTCTCCCTTCACACCACCATCCTCTCTTCTTCTTTTCACTTAGCCAAGGGGTCCAGCCCTCCTCCTTCCATCTCATCCCCCCTTATTTTACCCCCTCTCCGGAATGACACCGCCTCGCATCCACAATCAAATAAATCCCACCAAGGTGTCAGCCTTCATTTCGACTCTCCCCTCTCTACTCCCTGACCAACGCAAGGTGAGGTGAGAGGCCCCCGTAAAGCCATCATCTCCATAATGGCAAATATGAGCCCTAAAGCCCCAAACCAGGGGCCGCATTAACACAAATGGGACTAGCAAGGTTTGTGTGTGTCTGCGTCTCCCAGTGAGGTGATATGGTTTTCTCTTAAGTGAGCTGTGATTTAAGCAGGCTAGACACTAGGCTGATCACTACCTCTCTCTGTGTGTGTGTGTGTGTGTATGTGTGTGTGTGTGTGTGTGTGTGTGTGTGTGTGAAAAACAGATGAGGCTGTGCGGCTCATTCGGAGGACATTTGATGAAATGGAACGGGGGTCAACTTCAGTTTGCCACCCGTGCCGCGTTGTGCTTCTCCGTGCATGTGTGTGTTTCCTGTGTCTGTCTGACTGTGTGTGTGTGTGTGTGTTTGCACATTCTCACTCCCTGACAATGATGCATGGTGCTTTTAAATAGCACTCCTCCACGCCCTGCTCAAAACTCATCACCAGGCTCTTTCACTATCCCTCCCCTAGCTCCCTGGGGTTGTCAGTTTTAGAAAAGCAAATGAAATGTTGGTGCGGTGGAGAGGAGGGATGAAGAGATGGCTAGATAGAGGGATAGAGAGGGGAAAGGTGTGTGTGTGTGTGTGTGTGTGGGTGTGTGTGTGTGTGTGTGTGTGTAGTAGTAGTAGTAGAAGTAGCAGCAGTGTGGATGTGTTTGCTGTCTGTTTAAGTCAAGGGACTATTTCTGTGTACATGTTGCACTGGGAGAAAGAGTGAAATGTAAATCAGATAAGATTAATTTTACATGGACAGGACATTTTGGCAACCTGGGAACACTGTGACTGTTACTACATGTAGGATATTTTTTTCATTATGTCATAGGGAAAAGGGTTGGGCCTGGTGGACAGCATTTTCAGGCCCACTTTGCTCTTTAATAGAAACTAAAAATGTAAAGAAATGTACAAGAAATTTGGAGGATTTAGGTAATGAAATGGGAAAACACCAAGATAACAAGTCATGAATCATCAGCTGCCTGGTTTGAAACGTAAGCTGAGAAATGGTCATGTAATGATCCCTGTGTGTGTGTCAGCATGTGTAATGTGGGTTTTTACTCCTGGGACTATACTGCACGTGTGCGTGTGCCTGTCTGAAAGACAGCAGTGTGATGCTGGGGAGGTTATCTCTAACTACTGACAGCTGTTTATTTAATCAATCACCTTGTCAGTGTGTGTGTGTGCGTGTGTGTGTGTGTGAGAGGGGGTGTGATTGTGTTAGAGAGACACAGTAGCGAGGAAGAAAGAAGTAAATTAATGGAACATTAACCAAGCACTGACCCACAGAGCAGAGGCACAACTAGCCGCTATAGGCTAAATCTCAATTCAAGACTCCAATGACCCACAACACACACACACACAAACACACAAACACACACCAATGCAGGAAAAAAGGAAGAAAAACAAATATTACTAAACTTTCTTGTGCTATTTAAAATCTTATGTTATACCTCACTTTATATATTTATATATATGTCCTCTCTTATATATATAATATTTCACAATGATGATTATTTTAGATTGGGCCTTTTGAACCCCAAAGAAAGACAAATTGCAGAATTATCAAAAATAGTTTTGTCCCAGCAGCAATCACTCCATTACAAACTATATCCAAACTGTAGAATTGGAATTACTTGCACAAAACGCAGGAGCACTACAGACATGTACTGTTTTCTATTCTTTCTATCCATGTTTTACTGTCTGTCTTATACGTTTTCAATGTTTCAAAGCTTAAAGATGTCCTGCCTCTTAGACTGTAAACCTAGTTTACCCATGGGTACCAAAAAAATAAGCTGAACCTGAAATTGAAATATCCATTACTTATCTTATTACTCTTTAAATCTACCTGTTTGGTATGATTTTGGAGAATCCTGCATTTTTCGTTATTGCTTTCTTATTTGTTGGTGTATAATCAAATTGCCATTGAAAAAGAGATGCAATGAAAGAAAAATAATTTGAAGATACATTATTTATTTTATTTCCACTGACCTATGCCCTCACTCGTCTCCTCTCTCTGCTCACTGTCTGTATTCCATTTCTCCTTCCTCAGCTGTCCGGAGGAAGGGGGATACCTGACGGAGAGGTGTGGGCGTGAGGCCTGTCGGCAATCATTTCCATCCCAAAGGGGCCTCATCACCACGGGTACGTGCCGCGTCATTTGGCAAAGAGGGGCATCAGCAAGTTTGAAATAGACAGCCTGACTCAGCCCTAATCGCCACCCACACACACATACACACACACACACACACACACACACACATGCACACACACACATTTTTGTTTGAATTTACACTTCTATCTTCTATTGAAAGGATTAATAATTAATCAATTAATCTTGAGAAGTTAATTTTGTTCATCTTTCTATCTGACAAACAATCTGGCTGCATGTCAGTGCAACAGCCCCCCCCACACAAGCACCAACAGAAATAAGGCTGCCCTTCACATTACCTCTCTGAGTTATCTCTCTCATCTGTTCTCCTTTTTTCTTTTATTTTCTGGTCTTTTATCTTTCCTTTCACTCTCCCCCTCTCCTCTGATTCCACCCTCTTCTGTCCTCTCTCCATCTCTCGCTCCCTCTCATTATCTCTCTCCCTGCTGCTTTCATATGGTTGCAGCTGAATTAATTACCAAAGCCAATTAACGCTAGATTGGCTGATGTTTTAACTAATTAGCTTTAATGAGGGTGCCATGGCTGCCTGCACTGTGTTAATTGAATCCTAACAGCGGAGGAGGAAGCCTGTGGAGGCAAAATGAAAGGGATGGATGGATGGATAGATGGATGGATGGATGGATAGATTGAGGCATGTGCACACTTACATTATGTACACAAGCTGTTATTGATAATATTTAGAGCGCATCGCAGGAACACCCACTATGTTTTTTCATTCTTCTGGTTTGTCATTAACATTAATGGCCTTTATATATTAAATACACTCACACACATTCAGACTCTCATAGAGAAATAAAGGGGGGGGAGAAGGATACAATAAAAAAAAGCAATCTGATTATGTTATGTCACTGTGTGCATCGCCCTCATTTGCTGGGTAAAAGTTTGTCTTAGCTAACTGGGTTTCCTTAATAGAACTCATATCCGCACCTTGGATCTCCTCGTTATACCTAGCTGTGTTTGTTATTGCAAAACGTGCCCGGCAAAGAGGAGCAGCAGATTAAAATCTTAGATCAATGTCAATGCTGTCCTTTCTGTGCCAGATTACCTTCTGCGTACCTGCACTTCATCTTCACCTGCCTTGTGATAGCAGGATCGTCAGGGATGAGATGTGAAATGTATGCATGTCTGAAAGCTAAAGCAAAAATCCACATGAAAGAATGTCATTTAGAAGATGTGAATAAATAATGTAAAAAAAAAAACATTCTGAATAGGCTGTCCAAAGGCAGAGAATGTACATTTTCTAATGGTAGGCTTATTGTGTTTGTGTTTGGCAAAGACAATTTCAGGGGTAAAATAATCAGCCCAAAAAGTAATGAAAACATTAAAAAAATGTTTAGCCTAAAATCTTTTGAACCCTTTCATATTAAACCTTTATTAAAACCCCTATATTGTGCTTCTTTACAAAAATAATTAAACAAAAAAGTAAGACATAAAATGGCATTAGATCTTACCCATTCAAATTGATATTAAATTAAATCCACAATACAACTATTAAGAGACATGGACCACGTCCTCCCTCTGTGTGCCTTCTCCAATCCTGCTGATCTAAAGACACGAACAAGCGACAGATTGTCTGAGGTGGCTATAAAAATCTGCATGGCCGTGTAAGAGGCTTAATGATTTTAAAGTTACAAGAGAAAAGAGCCTGCAGTTGGTCTCATCCATCAAGTCTAGCACCGGCGTCTTCGCCAAATGGCCCTGCCACCTAACCTGGCGCTTAGCAATGTGGTGCCAAATCCACCCTCCCTCTCTTACACATTTTGTCTTTGTCCCACTAGGACTGGATTATTTCTTTCCTTACTCTTTGTATCTCTTTCACCTCCTCTGTCCCCTTGTATTTTTTAACCAGGTTTTCCTTCTTCTCTTGCTGTGTTTTTTTCTATCCAAGCAGCCAAAAAGGATGTTTTAGAGAAAAACTGAACACTCCCGCATAATTTAATAAAAAATAAAAGGGGTCTGGTGAAAGTCCTTCCATTTTTATCTCAAAATATGCCAAAACACTAAATTCCTTTATTTATTAATTTTTTGTATATTTGCAGGGAAACACACCCCAGCTGCTAAAATAATTCAAGATTGGTAAATTCATTTATAAAAATCCACAGCAAGAGCACTCTTCCCTACATGAATCACACATATCAACACATTGTGCTCAAGATCTTGAGAAATCAAGTTGAGCTCTTTACAGCCATTGCGAGATTGTGATTGAGAGTATTATGTCATCTCAAAGCCCCCTCCTGTGGACCCTTGGGCACCTCCTTAACCACTTCCCACTGCAGCAACACACACACACACACACCTCCTCTTGCTCTTCCACTCCTCTTGCACATGTTCTCTCTTTGACCTGTGGTTGCAAACTGTAATCAATAGCACAATTTCCTCTGTTTCTCTTACCCACGCAGATATCAGTGCATATGTTTAAGGCAACAGTGAGGACCAATGGAAGGACCAAATAAAGTAGAGAGAAGCAACAAGATACGTTCTATCTCTTCAGCGCTGAGGTTCTACTCATGAGGATAAGACACTTATCAAGTCCATGTTAACACTCACTCGTACCTATCCCTCAAGAGCTGTGGTCATGTTGAGAAGAGGAGCGGGGATTTTCATGCTTATGTGCACAAATTCAGAGGTGGAACCTTTTTTGGCATTGTAGCACCTTTTTTATGTTTGCCTTTCGCAACATTTCTTCTTCCCTTTAAAATTTCAAGAACAGGCCTCCCTAGGACAGAATGGGATTGGACATTGCAAAATTTTTCCCATTTTAACATCATATTTCATCTTGAGAATCTTGTTAATCCGTTCTAAATGAGAAAGTACGACCTTGACAAGAAATTAAGACAATTGTCAGCAGTGTCATTGCACCTTTTTTTTCAAATACATGACAGATTCTTAAGAAGTCAGGTTTTGCTAATAAAAGCTCTAAACAAGGATTGTGTTTTCTGGTTCAATCTTTATGGAAATCACTGGTTAACATTTCCTTCTTTTTCATTTCAACAATGCATATATATATATATATATATATATGTTGAGATAGCTATCATTAGAACATTTAGATTCATGGTTTCTATTAGTGACACTGATGTCATTCAGACACAATAACAGCTCTAAACATGTAGATATACAGCCGTGGTGACAACAATAGCCAAATGTAAATCAGATAAATAGATGAAATTGAACAGTCATTCAAACAGCCCTATTCAACTCTCAAGCCCCATGAGCCCTTTGTACAGCAGATGCTATTGTAGGTTAGTGTGTGTTTGCGCGAGTGTGTGTTGGGTTGTCAGCAATTGAGGAAAACCTATTTCCTCTTGCTGAATCCCCGGCTCTAAATGATGGATTGATATCTCTCTCGCTGTGGATTACATGCACATATGTGTGTGTGTGTGTGTGTGTGTGTGTGTGTGTGTGTGTGTGTTTGTGTGTGTGTGTGTATGTCAGTAGCCCTCTCCGCCTCTTGCTGCCTCTCCTCTCAGGCCCTTATCAGCTCTTGTCACAAACAGAGGATAGGGGATAATCCTTCATACAAGGGGAGCAGTCTGGCCTTCCATCTATCTAGCTGTCTGCTATATCACCCCTCTCACCGGAGTGTCACCGGAATAGAAATCAAACGGACACAAAGCAAACTTCCTGCATCAGTAATGTCTGTTAGACATCTGTTAGATGGAAAGTTTAATGAGAACTAAACTCACAGTAAACATTTAAGTTGAGAGTTTGTTGATGGGAAATCTGTGTTTTCCTTGGGTGTCATTTCTCTTAGTTGAAGTATCAGATCTCTTAGGAAAATGACTGCAACCCCAGATCATGAAAACTTTCCTTAGTTCCTGGTCAGGCCTACGCCTTGGGATGCTGTGTTGTGGTTTGGGTTCTTGCCACGTCTTCATGACAGTGGGTGTTGTGGGTCACCCCGAGTTCCCAGAATCCCAGCGTTCCCTGGCACCACACAGGACCAGACTACAAGACTGTGACTTTCACAACATTTCATAGTGTCACAGAGAATCATTTATACACAACTCACATAATATAATTTATATGAGCACTTTTGTTCTAAAATGAGATTTAAGAGACCAGTAAAAATAAAAATACAACAACATGAAAACATTAGGACAAATTGACACACACACTGACTTGTACCACTTTAGAGAAGACCTATTCCAGATGGAAAATCTTGTCTTATTATTTTTGGTTTAGCCTAAAATACCTTACTACTTTATACCCACAGTACATTCTTTGAAATGCCTCTGTCTCTCTGTCTGTCGCCGATTCCCAGTATAATGTTACAAGCCAGAAACGGGGAAGTGGGGGGGGGGGGGGGGGGGGGGGGGGGGGGGGGGGGGGGGGGGGGGGGGGGGGGGGGGGGGGGGGGGGGGGGATGTGAAAAAATAAAACCGGTTGATAGGAGCAAATCAAAAATGTCTATCTGCTGGAGTGGGGTATTGCACAGGTCACACCTGAGGCTATTTTGTCTATGAGTGTGTGTGTGTGTGTGTGTGTGTGACAAATACGATACAGTGCGATTGCATCACACAGCTGCAATTGGACATCATTGTGATGGTTATGAATCTGCTATCTCATCTCACCATCTCTTCCTCCATCCTTCTTGTTTCCGGGTCTTTCCTCTCCGCCCTCTGCCTGGTGATATCACATTGTCCAATAGAGGGGGATGTTTCTCTACACTTTGCTCCTGTCTCCATGTCCATCATTTAGTCTACACCTCTAAAATGTGTGACTTCAAATTTATTGAGGTATTTCCGAAACATTTTCACTAATTGTATTTGTGTTAGATTTTAATCCCTTACACAAGAATAAAAATTAAATCAAACTACAGAAAGGGGAAGCAGTTTATCGTTCCTAGTTTTTAGAAACTTTGTGGAATTAATTTTATAGCACATTCTCTTTCTATATCTCTATGTTTCTTCATACTTATTAATTCATTTGATCTCAACATCTTGTGATAATGCAATAACCATGTATGTCCAATTGTCAGATAAAATGCAGGAATAAGTGTTGGGTGGGCATGTTGCAGTAAATAAAATAAAAAATGCTTTGTCACAAATCAGAAGACGTTGAGTGTGTTTTTCTTAGTTCATGAAAAGTTGATTGGGAGTTACTGGACAGCTCTCTTACTCACAAGTTCTGTACACAGACAGTTTGGAGGTTTTGAACTACACACACACACACACACACACACACACACACACACACACACACACACACACACACACACACACACACACACACACACAAAGGGGTTGAGAGGACAGGTCTGCAGCTCAGATCAATAGAAAATTAAAGAGGCTGAAATGGTTTCTGCTAACATATTAACCCCTCTTCTCTTTTTCCCTTTCTACTCCTTTATCTTCTATCTTATCCATCAGTCCCTCCCTTACTCTTTTTCTCTCTGTGTCTCTCGTCCTCCCCCTCTAATAGCCTGTGCCACTGACGGCAAGAGTGTTTCAAGCAACTTAAGTATAGGTTTTAGTGACAGAGAGAGAAGAGATGTGTTTTTTTGGAATTTGAGTTTGAAAAACGGCGAGAGAAGAGAGGGTGAGATGGTCGGCTGAAGGGACGGGTGGAAGGATGGGGGCAGTAATAGCATCGAGACGACAGGGGCTTTGGATACTCTCTCTGGACAACCACACACAAATACACACATACCGTCTGGGGACTCAAATCTCAGAGCAATTTTCTGGCCAGATGATTGGCAGCTTGATGCGTATTCTTCCCCTTACAAGACTGGCTGATAACTCCAGCTATCCCATTCCATGCCGGCATCCCTCCCTTTCTTTTTCTCCCACTCTCACCGTTTTTTTTTCTGTGGCTGTGACTCTCTCAACACCCCCATGCCCGACCCCCTCCTTCTCCCTTCTCTCATCCCTCTTTCCATCCCTTCTTTTCCCCTTCTCTGTCTTTCTCTCTGGCCTGTTGTGGGGCTATTACAATGACAGAGGCGATAAGGGACATTTATCACATGTGCGGCGAGGTGAGCGAGAGAAAGCCCTCAACAGGTCTATGGGGAGGAACACACACACACACACACAAATGTCCAGACACACACACACGTTCAGCATTGAGACACACAGAAAAACCCACACTGCATGCACGCAAATGTGCAAGTACCCGTGCACATTAATGCACACAGACAGATAAACAGTCAGAGGTTTAACATGCTTGCACACAAATGCATTTAAACACACACACACACACACACACACACACACACACACACACACACACACAGTGAAACAGTGAATCATCCCCCTTTTCCCCATTTTGTATTTTGCAGTTGACTGAGGCCAATTTCCCATAATTCAATACAGTTGAAAAATGAAACCCCGGTAAATCGCTACAGCGATTTTACAGATCCCCGCTTATCCTCATAATTCATTATTTCCAAACTGTAACAACATTACATTTCATTTGTAATGCTCCGCCTGCCTCTGCCATTTGCCAATTGTTATATCTTATTGTTTTCCCTCTCCAAGGGGGATAAAAGTGAGTTATTGGGGGAGAAATGGCGGCTGGCTGGGTGGCAGGCTGACTGTCCCTGGATCTGGCCCGTCTTCCTCTCCATCTGTCTGTCTGACTGTCTCCCTAACTAGCTGGCTGTAGTGAGAACACACACACTGAAGAGGCACAGGAGAACAGTACAAGTTGTTCTTTTCATTGTGGCGATGTGAGAATGAGCCTATTGTTTGCAGCCTCACAGACACACACGTACACAGACTGACTGCACTATTGTTTTTCAGAACCGTGGTACAGTAAGATCCACAGCTGGATCGGTGCAGGCCAGAGACTGGGACAGGGATGGGGTGAGGATGAGGAGGAGATAAGGACTTAGGAGAGAACAGTTTTGCATGTAAAATCTTTATTTGCAAAGTAACTAGTAACTGTGTCTGCGTAATAAGTGTAGCACAGTAAACAGTGTACATTTGTTTTTCAAAAGTAGAGGAGTAGAAGTAAGAAGTAGCATAAAATCTTTAAAATTAAAAGTGTAGGTTTCAGCAATTAAATGTACATGGCTAATTTCCACCCCTGAGGCAAGGACAGGATATGTTTCTTCTCTAGCCTTCTTTTTTTGCCACATGTTAAACATAAAATTATAAACTAATAACAGTTAAACACAGAACTGTCTTTGGAATTGCCCTTTTTCCAATTTTCAAAAATGAAAGAGAAAGAAAATGAAGCCAATAAATGTCCAGAAAATGCATTCATTTTACTTTACAGGAACAATTCTTTGTAATCACTTTTTAATCTTTTTTTATCAATCTAACTGCCTGGTAAAAAACAAGACCTACAATCGAAGCAAAAAAAAGAAATACATTATACTGCAGCCCATAAGCTTTTTGTCAATACCACATAGAAATATCCTTTTACACCAGGTACTGTGAGATGACTCCGGATGGGCGTCTGCAATATTTACAACTTCAAAAACAGGTTCTTCAAATAGGAAAAAAAAAAATCCCACAGATTAAATACTGGAATCGCCATTAATTTGAGAGCTAAAAACATACTTTGATGTCTCTTTCTCTCACAAACACACACACACACACACACACACACACACACAATTCCTCCTGCAATGTCCCATTCATCACAGCTGTAGCCACTCTCCAGCCCTGCCCATGTTACTGTACCCTGTCACACTGCTGGCTAAACAAACTGCTCCTTGATGTATGAGGGCCTACACCGGCCATAAACTTATTCACTTTTAACTAGCATGCTACCGGCCTGGCACGGCCAGACATCACCTTTACTGTGAGTGTGTGTGCGTGGTGTATGAAAACTGCCTGTGAGAAATTAACCCCCTGGGTACCGCCTCATAACTCACTCCTCTCTTTCTTTCCTTGCTCCTTCTCCTCCCCAACCATCTATCTTTATTCCTCAGCCCAGGCATTAGTCCTTTATCTATAACCCATTACAGTGTGTATGTGTCTCTGACAATAGAGGAAATGGCTCAGTGGTTGAAGTAGAAGGAGAAGTAGAAGAATAATAGCAGGTCTTATATGTCTTGTTGGACGACAAGCGGTTTCCTGTTAGTGAATGAACGACGAGGGTAAGTGTGGACATCAGTCTTAATGATGTCTCTTCTCCTTCTTCTCTTTTTATTCTCTTCTCTTCTCAGGAAGAATCCATGCTTTCTTTTTTCTCCTTTCAGAGACTACATCCAAATAAGACAAGAGAGTAGAAAGTTGTAACCAACATCAGTTTTATGGTTGAGCTTGTCACGTTGGAACCCTGGCAGGTGTCAACCCCCCAATGTATCTCCCTTTTCTCCTATGATGCTTTGCTGTTTTATTGACTATGTGTATTTATTGTCTCCAGTCAGTCTGGAGTCTATTGGATGACGCGCTAATCTGGCAGAACGAGATTAACTATTAATTGATAGCTGTAGTGTTATCAATAGCAATTATTTCCTCCCCATTAATGCACAACGCACACACGCACAGCAGGTAGGCTTGCACACACACTGGCACAAACATGTAAACAAGCACAAATGAAATTGCACACACATCTTTTGCAACCGACACACGCACCACATCAAGCAGCACCACCTATGCACACAGCTAGTAAAGGTTAATTACGTAGTTTTTTTCCACTGCTTTATGACTGCAGTAAGTTGGAACAGCATGGGCCTTGTTCTTATCAAGCAATAAATTCATTAGTGGCTAACACACCTCACTGGGGCAGCTCCTTTAGTTCTGACAAACAAGATTAGAAAACAGCGTGGGCATGAGGGTGGATCTGGACAGAGAGCTGTAACACGGATGTGGACACACAGGAAGACACCATCTATTTAGTATTAGGGCACAGGCTGCTGGCTGGCAGTTAGTCAGGTGATCTGGAAAGCAAGCCAGCAACCCAGCCAGCAGAGATAAGCAAATAACAGAGGTAGCCTTGAGGGAAGAGAAGACTTGAGTGCCTTAAAGTGTGCTGGGTTTCAGCAATTGAGTAAATATGCTGGTAATTTCCACCACCGATGACAAGGACAGGATATGTTTTTT
>NC_048418.1:5914698-5939698 GCF_013103735.1 Etheostoma cragini | reverse complement strand
ATATGTCAGGAGCATAAAAAATCATTATGCCCTCTCTGAATTATGCTGTTATGGCATACCGCAAAAAAATAATCATTAAGATGACATTATTCAACACTTAACTAGGAGGAGGACGAGGATGGAGAAGGGGGAGGCTCTTTGAATTTACGGTTTGTCGTGATTTCACGAGTAACGTAGCCGCCCTGAACCATTGTCTTTTTAGATGTATCGTTATGACTTTTATGCTTTGACGTGGGACTTTGGGGAAAAGCTAAAAGAGCAGCGATGATTGCACAGAGATCATGGGAGGAGATATAACGTCTCACAATGGAGCTGTGCAGCAGTGAACTTATGAATCGACTGTATATTACAGTCTATTTAAAGTGAAAAGCTGAAGCGGAGAAAGGCCTCCGAGGAACATTGACTCAACAGAAATACTAAGAGGCGAGTTGGGACCTCTAAAAAGAATCCCTACCTGATGACTGAGCCATGTAATAGTCATCTTACAGCTCCATAATATGTCTGTAGGATGTAGTTTCCATTTAAACAAGGATTCTGGGTGGAAAATAAAAGTTCAACACCTACCAGAGAATATTAAAATAGATGGAGCATGTCACAGAGGTTTCTCATTTTAAAATGCAACTGTGTGGCATCCATCCTATGCAAGGGAGTAGGGTTGTGTGACGAGTATGAGAGTTTGCTTAAAAATTGACATTAATATGAGGCATGGGAGCCAGTGATTGGCTAGAGAAAGCTTGAGAGACTTTGATGCTAGTTTTTATATCATGTAGAAAATCATGGTTTGTTGTAACACTACATCCTTTGATTTTAGCAATATTAAAGGGATAGTTCAGATGTTTTGGAGTGAGGTTGTATTAGGCACTCATCCATAATCAGGTATTTCCTACAGTAGATGGCGGTTGGCTTGGCCCCAGTTGGGTGAAGCAGGCAGGAGGACAGACACGGAAGCTAAGCAATGTGCTGTTATTTATCACTGCCTCGATCGGTTAGCTTGTTGTGTGTTATTGTGTGAATCCAAACTAATTCTTTGTAACACCTAAGTCACACAATAATACCAAATTTACCTATCAAGGCAACAGGCGATTGACGTCTTCAGTTCCCTGTCAGAAAGGGCTTTCTGACGGCAATGTAACGCAGTGAAAATGTTCTAAACATAGCTTCCCCTTTACTGATATTTAATTTTTTAGGTGCCTTTAATAGGTGACTAAAACACGTTTTGCTGCAGCCCTTGTCCACTGCAGTACATCGCTAAGCTTCTCTGCTGGTACTTCTGCCTACTTCTCCAAACTCAGGGCGTGCCAACCACCGTCTACTGTAGGAAATGCACTGATTATAGATAAGTACTACCCCTCCACCCCCTTTAAAATCTAAGCTATTCCTTTAAAAGGAACTCCAAGTTGACACATTCCACAAACCAAAAGCTGCTAACTCCAATCCACAGAATAAGAGCAGTATAGGGATCCTACAGTACTGGCTCAAGCTGGTTATGATTCGAACGGTTTGGACAGAAGCTGGCACAATGATATAGCATGTTAGCTCAGTGAATAGAATGATGCCTTTATGTTCAATTGAACTATTGATCTCAGGCATTGCACAGTGGCAGACTTTGACATTTCGCCTGGTATTTTAGCTGGGAGATGTTCTAGCTTCAGACATTTGACCTATATAACCCTGAACACATACATATAGAGTACACACACACACGCACACACACACACACACACACACACTCCTGTCCTATCGGTGTGTGCATGTCGTCAGTTCTAATAGTGCCTGACATCAGCAGAATTGAGTTTGGAGTCAATGTGGATATCCTCTATAAGACAATCATCCAATCAGCGCTCTCCTGACTATGTGGGTCAAAGGGCAGGGTGATGTCATACTTTCTGACAACATGACATAAAGCCTATGAGGGAAAGAGAGAGAGACTTTCCCATAGGTTTGGGGTGCTATCACGACACAGGGGTGGACAGATCCAAACACACACACACACACACACACACACGCACACACACACACACTAAGGACCCTTCTCCAAATCTGGCAGCCAACAATAAAGCACTCAGTGAAACATTTATGACTTTCATAAACAAGAGCCAGTGATTAATGTTAGCCCTCTTCTTTGGGATTTCTAATAAAGTATGACACATTTACACCCTCGGTCAACGCAGCCAAAGCCCTATTAAACATGTCTGAGAGGATAGATGGCCACGGCGCACACACACATTCACACACACACACACACTCACTTGCAGAAGAAAAGGAAATTAACAGAACAATGCCTTGCTCATGTTTTTCCGTTCAAGTCGTAACAATCAAAGCACCCTCATGTCCAATATGCCACGACGTTTAAGGCTTCTCTGATTGGAGCGTGGGGCTGGCAGCGAATCTCCTCCCCTTCCTGTACAACTGTGATTGTTCTGAAATCGCCTCCTACATCTACTTGTCTCTTAGTTACGTTTAACAGCTGGACAGCGCAGTGAGGTTTGCAACATTTATAATATATAACCTTGAATATCAAGAGACGGGAGAAGAAAAAAAATGTCTTTATTAGACTGTTTCCTTTAAGAAAATGACTCCTTTCTCTGCGCGAAACAGTTGTCGCCAGACTTGGCACCTTTGTGATATTAAAATGACGTGCTGCATTAGTATAACAAAAGGAAAATTGAAGTTGTGTTATTACACAATTTCAATTTTACCTTGAACACTGTGGCTTTACATACTGTACAACCTTTAACTTCAAACCGACAGAGTAGAAGTTCGAGCAAGGATATAACAAACACAAAAAAAACATTAAAAATAAGTGTTTTTTCTTGTTTCATGGCTGATTTGATTGTAAAAATCTCAGTTCTGGTAGAGCACTCCCAGCAATCTCAGACAAATACTGTACAGTAGACGTGAGTGCAAGGAAAGGAAAATAAAAGAAAAAAGGAAGAAATGGATTTCGTAATTTTCAACCTGGTCTGATTGCCGTTTTGACAGTGTCTTTTTTAAACCCATAATAAAAGTATTTTCAAGTTAAGACTATTCAATTAAACAGGACCTCAGTCTACATGTTTAGCTCTCCGGTGAACAGAATTTGAGTCGTGTTCAAATTCAAAAGGTCAAAACATACCAAGCTGTCTAAGCATGGAAAACTCAAATTTAATCTTTCTTTTGGACTATTCCTGTTGCTAAGTCTCCCTGCGTCCTTAAGGCTATTTGGATGCAAGTATGTGTGTGTGTGTGTGTGTGTGTGTGTGTGTGTGTGTGTGTGTGTGTGGCAATAAACTATGCCATGACTCCATCCCTCCATTATACTGTAATCATCTAAAAGTAGAGAGAGACATTAAAGTGGGAATGAGGACATTTTAAGAAGGGAAAAACATGAGTGCCAATACCACGGTTAGAGTGCCACACAAACTCGCTTTCACCTTCCCCCCCCCCAGTTCCACTAGACACACTGGGTGATTATGGCAAACAATCACTAATAAAAACCAATTGGCATTATATTTTGAGGGAACAGTTAATTAATGCTATAACTGAAATTGTAATACATTTTTAATAAGTAATTACTACGTGTCTTAGGTGTGTGTTTTGACTTGTGTTCTTAAATAATATTACTAGAAAGAACAAATGTAAGTTTTATTTATACTTCTGCAGTGATGGCTCTGTGACTTTGGGTAAAACGCTGCACACACAACTGTCCAATCACAGTGGAGGAGGAGCATTACAAACACCACAAAGCCCAACCCATTCACTATCAACATGTATGGGCTATACAGTATATGACATCGCATTTCATAGCAATGGCAGTTAACCTCCACTACATCCCTAATTTCTGGCCTTTCTCCCTACACTGTACTGACTTTCCCAGAATGTCTATCCCTCTTTACCCCAGTCCCACCCACTGTAACCATAGCAGCATTTTGTCTCAGACTTTACCAGGAATCCCATTGCCCTCCATACAGTACACCCCAGAGCCACCCATTGTTTTATTGCCCAGTGTTGCTTTCTGAAGGACTGTAATTCACCACTTCATGTGGTAAAATCACACCAGATATGTGGGGTAAAAGGAGAGAGAAGGAGGGGAAAAAATTTGTACTACTATAAGTCCTTTGGTTTTGGAGTTGTTACACTATATTTTATAGATATTGATAGTTATGGACCATAGGATTGTATTGTTTTCAAATCATGGAAAATACATGCCCATAAAGCTGATAACTACAACTGAAAGAGCAAGAGTGCAGGAGGGAAGAAGGGCATAGAGGAAAGAGGCAAGGGAGGGTGTGTGTGTATGTGTGAGTCTGTTAGCTTGAAGAGAGGAAAGGGTTTAAGGAGTGCGAGCCTGCCTGGCTCCCTGCTGGGCCTCCATTCATTGAAGCTGTTATTTTACAAGGGACCCTGGCTGGCAGAAAGGGGCAAACCTGCCAGGGTAAAAAGAAAGGGGTGGGCAAGTCCAGTCAAGTATGCAACTGTTGCTATGTGGGGGAAGAAATACAGTAGTGTGCTTTGGTCGTAGTTCAAGTCAAGTACTAATGCTTGAGTACTGCCAAAGCATCTAAAAATAAATAACTAGTATTTAACAATAAATATGTGTTCCTGATACCTGTTACTGTATCTTCAGGCTGGAGGCGTGAGGGTAGGTCTTATTTTGACAGTACTATCCATGTGGGAAGTAAGGGTGATGTTAGTGGAGGTGGTGGTGGTGAAAGGGGGAACTCTTATTGTGAAATCCCAGTGAAGGGTAATTGGAATTCAATAGGAGTTAGATCATGGCTGCTGCCTTAGTTCCTTTGAGGGAAAAGCTATAGGGGATTAGCAGTCGTTAGCCCACAGTGATGTGAAGTGGAAAAGAACAGCTGGCTCTCAGCTAGCCACATGGTGTGTGTGTGTGTGTGTGCACACACAATTTTTGTGTGTGAATGTGTGTAAGAAAAGAGATACAAAAAAGGTGTTTTTCAGTTCATCCCCTATGTCTCCATCTGTGTCTGTTACAGTGTGTGTGTGTGTGTGTGTGTGTTTGTGTGATTGCCACAGAAATCCCTGTACCAGAGGTGTAGCACTTAAATAAGTTGCCCCACCACAATGGCTTGTGGATAGATGTAATGGCTTGCGTCTGTACATTTGGATAGCTTATTGTCTTTTGAATCCAATTCTTTTTTTATGCCGTTCTATAGCCTTTGGATCCTTGTTGCCGCCTCCACAATGCAAGTTTCTTGACTGCGGGAAGTCTGCTAAACTGTCATTCCTGCAGTGTTTTACAAGCTCTGAACACTTTGTTATTTTTTATAAAAGCAGGCAGGCAGGTTTGCTGAATACTTTTGCCTTTTTATGTGGGAGGATGAAGGAGGGATAGAGGGAGGCAGTGAAAGAACAGGAGAGGAAAAGTGAAGTAAACAGGACTATTAGACGACCAGCCTGAGGATCAGGCACGTGGCACCCTACTGCAGCAAGCAGCCACTCTGAGCATAATAATGCGATGTTACTCTTGATTTCCTAACACTGGAGTGTACAGAGTTACAATGACCTGCAGAAATGTGATGTGCAAAGGTGGTGTGCATGCATTTCTAACATTTCATTTAAAACCAGCTAGTTATTGCCTTATCTGTGGCTCACTGATGTTGGTGTTCTACGTTTTGACTAGGAGCAGGACAAAACATTCGGTGTACCTACCAGCTATGTGCATCCAAATAGTCCTTCATCACAAACTAAATAAATACATAAATAGTGATTAAGATGAAAATAAAAGAAATATCAGCAAAATAACACAATCCTATGGGAACTTTAATTGGCCCAATTGGTAAATAATCCAATATATATCCTTTTGTTAGAACGATATCTTTGTCTCGTGCTCAAGAGGTGTCATTCAGAGTACTCAGATACCAGTAAAAATATCTATTCTATTGGGTGAAAGTCTTGTGTTTCTTTGAGCCATCCATCCACCTTGATCTCCTGTCTACGCAGATGCTGTCACTCTTTGTACTACGCCACTCCTTTACCCCCATCATAACTACTACAGTCACCAGAGGCAGCCCTGCATGTGCTAAACTGACGCATGAGGGCTGTCTGGAGCATCACAGTTTGAGGCTTAGGGCCACTGACCAGGCTGCCATATTTGATGGGTTGCAACACTATAGTGATGGTGGAACAGGTTCACTTGAAGTTGACTGTGCATTTCAATTAATTGCCATCGTTACGTCATATAGTATTTAGTAAATCCCATTTAGCACTATATCCGGTATAACAGGTAATTCCCTAAACCCTTACAATGCTTTCACACTCAAGCAGCTCACATCTTCAAGTCACCATAAGTCCAGTTATGTCTCTCAGAGACATCCAACCAAGTTGCTTGCAGCGAATACATAGTCAGATTTAAAATAAGCCCTACTGTGGTTTCCCCAATAGGATGGTGAAAAAAAGCACTGTCACGGAAAGCTTTTCAGATGATAGGCAAGGCCCCGGGAGAGACCTCAATTCAAACGCTGTATGGGATATATCAGACCTTTGTCTCACCCCCTTTGAGGTCAAAACGACAAGACCTACTCCTCTCATCAATGTCATGTTCTCTCTCTTCTCCTCTCTCCCTCTCTGTCCCTTTTTCTCTTTCCACCTCTCTATCCAGCCAGGTCAGGCTATTAAATGGTAGAATACATTATAGAGAAGGGGGGCTAATAGATTGGAATATTATAACCACACAATAATTTCATGAAAAAGTCAAGGAGGGATCATCGCTCTTATTAACTCCAAGAGAAATTGAGGCTGAAAAATGTTCAAATAGAAAATGTTAATGCCAGGCTATACTACATGTAATTGTGCCTGCACCATTCCCTGGGCTGGCCCCATTCATGCCACTTTATTGGTGGTAATTGAGGGTATGAATTATAAATGGGGGGGTGATTTCTCTCCTCCTTCTCATTGAAAGTGAAGCGTAATGACCACTGCCATTGTTTAACCTTCATAATCGTGTGTTCTCATTTCTTGCCTTCCCCTTTTCCTTTTTAAATTCTTATCTACTCCCATCTTTTCTTTTTTCCTCTCTTCTATTTTCCTTTCCAGTCACTCCCTATTCTCTCCAACTCATCTCCTACATTTCTTTCCTTTCTTATTTCTTTTTTCAGACTTCTGTTCTACAATCCTAGCACCATTGTGGTTTGCTGAATTTAAAACTAAAGGCATGTAAAACACACGCATACATGGATACAAACACACATAATTATACACCCACACACTCAGATGAGGGGGTTGGTGCAGCTTTTTTACCTTGCTGTAATTGCATAATAAGCCCCACCAGTGATGTGAATGCCCCAGGCCAGGGATCCAGCTAAGGGGGCTGGGGGTTTTCTTGGCACCGTTTCTGAGAAGTTTGCTTTTTTTATTTAGGCTTTTTAAAGATCAGCAGCTCTACACCTACCATCCAACAAAGTCCATTAGCCCCAGCCTCTCACCCACGACCAGTCTGCTTTTTATTTACAACATCAAACGTTTCACTTCATTAAATTACCTTTTCTTTCCCCTCCTTACTCTCTCCTTACTCTCTCTCTCTTTTGCTAATAGCTCTTCAATGCATTTAGTTGAAACATGTTTTCTGAAACAAAAGGATGTGGGGTAATGGGAGGAAAAAACAGCCCTCCGATGCAGTCTGCAGTGGTTTTATAGCGGGGAATAATGGGCAATTGGGAGAAGGTATTTAATAGGAAACCGACATTGCACTGTAATGCAACTGGTGTTAAAGGGAGACTCATTCAGCCGAGGACTCTGATACGTCGAGGGCTGCTGTTCACTATTTTCCTTTTGAAGTCATCAACTGCCTTTTAAGTGGTGATGACTGCATGAGTCTGTGCTGGAGACACTTGAATGTGTGTGTGTCCTGAGCTCTGATGTCAACTTACGAAGCAATGGGACTGCCAACAGAAGACAGTGTAAACGCTGTCAGGCAAAATCAAACCAAACTGTACATTAGCATGTAGGTTGTTCAGTAAAATATTACGGAGGTTGATCCTTTTTTGCCAAAAACAGTATCAAGCAAGAGCAACTAAAGTATCTCCTGTTAAAATTGTCTTGTATCAATGTGGTCAATGAACCCATTTAACAGTCTGACCTGCCTCCATTGTTTCAAAAGCGTGCCACCATTGATGGTTGTTTACTAATTGTAGCTCCGATCTCCTATGAGATATGCAAGATGTTGTGTGTGAAATCCCTCTGAAACCCAAATCTTTTACTCAGATTTCTTTCTCTCCAGCATTGATTGAGAGTTTGATTTGATCTAGGTCCCTCATGTACTGCCACATCTGCAGCTTGTACTGCTGTGTGAAGCGGGCGTCAGCTGTGTGAGCATATAAATGAAACCAGAGAAGAGTGAAAGCTAAACATTCTCCAAGATCAATATTCCAATATCTAACATCAGGGAACTCCAATAAGAACAACGCCAGGGACACTTCAATGGCAACATCAAGGCAGTAGGGTTTACACACACACACACACACACACACACACACACACACACACACACACACACACACACACACACACACACACACACACACAAACGATTAGCGGGTTTCAGATAGTGATCAGGCAAGCACCATAAAATCCATCCTACTTAGGAGAAGGGAATAATCCATTTGGGGGACAGGTTTCAATACGGTCCATACTAACCATGTCATGGTAAGGCGCTCACCAAAAGCAATGGGGATAATTTGGAGTCGAGATACATTGGCAAATTTTTTGAAGCAATGAAGTGAGGTCATACTGCCGAAAGCAGAGATAAGAATTAGCAATCAATGTTCATCAAGGTGGTTAACATAATGGTCCTAAGGCCAACAAATGTGACCAAATACTGGTGGTTATTATCACTGTTCAGCTAATGCTTGCTTTTGGTGAGTTTAAACCGCAGGGCTGACATTGACCAGTTGCTTTCTAATCAGTGCTTAAGCTTTATAAATGACCAACATGTAATTATTTAAATGTGGATAGAGACATTCCAGAAATGTTTGCAAATGTGACCTATGATGGGAAAATATAATTAAAATAAAAGGAAGGCTGTGGGAAATGGTTACAAATAGTCTATTTGAAATACCTCATTGTCGCTCATCTTTCACCCAAATTATTAAGTAGCTTTCATTAGTCTCGGACATCTTTGTTTGGACAACAAGCAATGAGGCTGAACTCATGACCCTTCCCTGATCACACGTTTCTATGTGTGTGTGTGTGTGTGTGTGTGTGAGTGGGTTTTTACGCAAAGCTATGACCCCAACGACCAGTGGTCATCAAAGCACTGACCACCACTGGTCGATACCCTCCCACCTCACCAACCCAACCAATCCTTCCTCCCCACCATCTCTTCTTCTTCCTTCTCTTCCCCACAAAGCCCATCGCGGCCCCAATCACTGTCGAATTATGGGTTATTTATTGAATAATCAAAAAGGTATTATGGGTCCTACTGGCTGACTTGCCTGCAGTGGCTGACAATAGGGAAATAGAAGGTGGAGATGGTAGGGGGTGGGGGGGGGACTATTTATCAGCGTAGCTGCCATGCATGCATTTAAAATTAGGGTAATAATTTGGCATGTAAACAGCAGCCCAGCAGCTGGCTGCCAGACAGCTAGGCTATTACTCACTAGCCACTTATCATCGCTGACATCTGAGTTTGTGTGTTTGAATGTGTGCATATATTAATGGTGAGACTGCATTGAGGGATTGATGGTGCTTATGTTTGTTTTAAAAGAATGTGTGTGCCTGTATATTTGAGTTTAGTCATGTTATGTAAGTCAGCATTGAATCCCCTTTCATCTGCAAGGGAAGGGTGGATTTCAACGTATGCAGTAAACGGTGGCAGCTTTTTCTGGAGCCTTTAACTGCAACCCATGGTCTTCATCAGCAGATGGAGTTTTCTCAGTTGTCATGGTCATGTCACTACAACAGAGCTATCTCCATCACAACCGAGGAAACTCCACGTAAACCTTGAGTTTTTCACAATTATTTCTGGTATTTTGAACGAATTGGCAAAAACGTGCTCTGTTTCATAGAGGTTTTTTATAATATAATGACAACAAATCCATGAAAGACTTTTAAAGGAATTTAAAGCAGCCTTGTGCATTTCTCCATTTGTGCACTTTTGCTGTTAGTTTTTACCAAACTCAAAATATGTTGGGACCGTATACCAGCACAATTGATAATATGTGGAAAACATTTATGTAGTGGATACACTGGTATCCACACACACACACACCCACCCACACACACACACAAACACACACACAACCAGTGTTCATAATCAATGCAAAAAAATTGTAGGGGTTAAGATTTGAAACCCAAAGTCCCTGGGCCACTTGTAAACTAATCTGCCGGGGCAGCCTTTGTGTCAGAGGTCAACAGACACCATTACAGCGGGTGTGCATGGGGCAGAGGAGAGGGCAATTCTGCGTATGTGTGTGTGCATGAATGTGTGAAGGGCAGATGAGAGGGCAGGGTTGGCCGCTGTGGGCAGATCGTCTTTCTCTCCAGAGCTTTGGCCTGTGAGGATTGGCTACGTGCTGCGTGTTGCTGGGTTGAGAGTGGAGGGCTTACTCTGCCAGGCAAACAAGACCTGATCTGGGTTTTAAACAGCAAAACAATCACACACAGGAAACTGTATAGGAAAGATAATATGTAAAAATATGTTGGCTGAGTTATGTATAAGTGATAGGGGTGTGTGTGTGTGTCTCTCTGTGTGTGTGTGTGTGTGTGTGTGTGTATGTGTGTGTGTGTGTGCATGTGTAAAGGGAGTTTTACAAAAGTCAGTAGACATGGTTGTGACAACAACAATGATTTATTAGGGACTGTAAAGAGGGCAATTAGGTTACTTTCTAACGACTTCAAACATTGACCTAGCCAACATTTCCCATAATGCTCCATGTCTACTTTTCTCCACAGGGGAAATTGTGCGTGCACTCTCCAGCTTCTCTCTTCACTTATGATTTTGGTTTTCTTTATGTGGGTATTTTGCAAATGAGGATATCTAAATTAAAGGACCAGTTCACCCAATTTCTGGTGAAAGGATGTGTTGTATCCCCACTTAACGCTGAAAAAATATATCTTTGTTTAATTAACATATCTTTATGGGAGAATAAGTATGTGTACAGATAAATCATTGCATGTACAGTACACACATAATGGCCCTATATGTGTGTGTGTGTGTGTGTGTGTGTGTGTGTGTGTGTGTGTTCACGCTGATTGAGGTTTAACCTATATCTTCAGGCTCTGTCTCTATGTATTAAATAAAGTGGCGTCTCGGTGTGCTCCCCTTAAACAGCCCTATCAATCTGGCTCCCTTATGGACTCCATAAATTACAAGCCAATCACAATGTCTCACTAATGCTCCGGCTGGAGCCATGGCGCACAAGAGGCAGGGAGCAAGGAGGTGCAAGGGAAGGAAAGGAAAGACAGTTGGAAAGAGGCAGGGAGGTAGCTGAGAGGGAGGGAATAGTGGTGATGCAGAAAATGAAAGGAAAGAAGGCACAAAGGAATACAGCTATATTTATCTATCCATGCCTCTAAGTATCTGTCCATCTATTTGTCTCCCCCTCTTGCTTTTAAGACCTATACTGTTGACACTCATTGCATGTCGCCATATTTTCATCCCTCAAAAAGCATTAGAAAAGCCAATGTTGGGGTGGGGTAAGTGAATTAGGATTGGTTTTTGCCTCCCCTGGCCACAGAGGGAGGTAGGGTTACCCACAATAAGATCAGAATGAGACCAATTTTGTTTCCGTTGCCATTCAAAACAAACAATGGGCACCTAATAGCCCTATAGCATCTGTGGCCTAGCTCAGGCCAAAACACACATGATGGCCCTGGTCGATAGACGCCGACAGCTAGATGGACGAGTCATGCACAAGAGCACACACAAGCACGAAGGCGGCCGCACACATACGTAGGCAGAAAGGCTCATGTGATGTTCCCTGATAGCCACGAGCTGCCTGGAACACCAGTTTGCGGTTGCTGTAAAAGTGGCCTGAGTGCTTCTGAAGACACCGATCATATCAGCGAAAAGAGGAGAATAGAGGCTTATCGACTCAGAGAGGGTGATAGACAGAGAGGGAAATAGAGAGCCGGGACGGGTGGTCATGTGTAGCCAACACATACTGTAGGTGATCTAATCTTGAGTCGTTACACTGACCGACAGGCAGCGGTTACTATTAGAGGATGGATACAGATACATGGATGTCAAAGGTTTGCCTCTGTATTGTTTTTATCATAAAGGTTCTTAGAGATTACCTGCAAAACATCCCCCTGCATTCATTTTGTAAACCCAAAATATTTGTTGTCTCCAGCATCTTCAGGTTGAGGTTTGGATGTCCTTTTCTTTTTGAAATTAATATTTTGGGGATTGAAACATTTTCTCAGACAAAACAAGTATTTTGATTATGGCTATAGGAAATTGTGATGGGCAAGTCCAAATAAGTATTGAAATCCATCCAGCCCTAATTCTTTCAACTTGGTTTTTTCTCTAACGTCCCAAAGTCACCCATTACCTTACCTCCTCTAATATCATTAACACTTAGTCAAATAACTACTTCAAATGCAGCAATTTAGATTAAATTGACAAATTTGTTGTCTTTTTCCCCCTAAAAAAAACCCTCACATTTTAAAGGATATGTAATTGAAAATAAAGCTGCCCAAAATATTTAAGCTTCCAATATCCAAAAGTGATCCATTGCTTTCCCCTGAATCCCCTCTTGTATTCGGACCTGTGGAGATGGTGGAAAGCTAATTTGTTGTTGCACCTTAAAATCTATAGTTAACTCAAGGAAATGCAGGTAATAATTTGTAATAACAAGGAAACTGTCGTCCACCTCGCTAATATGCCCTCTAGGTTCTACAGTAAGTAAGGAAGCTCTATGTACAGCAGCCTGACCTCACACTGCCCTCAGCAAATGACATTAGGACAGCACCAGTAACAGGGTCACCCATGGTGCACCTACACACACACATGCAGACATGAACACACGCCAAAAGACCTATGAACATGCATACACGCACACACGCACACACACACACAGTTCAGAGTCCCCTGGGCGAGCCGTTAAAGAAGCTTCTCTCTTTGGTTGCCTCTCATTACAGCCCATTAGTCAGGTGCTTCTATCAGTGCTGTATGTGTGTGTGTGTGTTTGAGAGTGTCTGGGGGTCACTGTTCACTGGCTAACAAGTGGGGTAACGGAGTTAGCAAGAGAGAGGTCAAGGGAGGAGGCGTGCTTGTACCAAAAACACACACACACACACACACACACACACACACACACCCCGGGGGTATCGATTGCAACCGCTGTTTCACCTTTGCCTCTGTGACCTCCCCAACGATGTGTTTATTTACTCCATTGCCACACACAAACACACACGTTTGACACATGCTGCCTGTCACATACACGTAACCAACAGGGGCATTGAGGAAGCGTATAACGAGGCCGCTGTAACATTGGTTTATATAACCCTAACAACACGGGGCACACTGAGAGTAATGCTATGGCCTTCCTTAAGTCCTACAGCTTCACCTGAGACTAAGGAGACAGGAATTAATGGAAGGAGGGAAAAAGCAAAGAGAAGGATGGAAGGAACATGGAGGATGATGGACTTTGTCACTGTTCTGATGGGAGGGCATGCAAACTAATGATATTTCTGCAGTATTCACTTTGTATGTCACATTTTTATACAATAAATGACACCCTATAACCTGCCAATCAAACCTTTTACTAGGCCATATCTAATCTCTGGCCCACTTACAAAATAATATTACATTCTTAGTTTATTTAGAATAGCTCAGTAACTTCACCATTAGAATCACATATACACATAGATTGGTTTTAGTATCTATAAGAGAATACCTAGTGTGAGTTTTCAGCCTAAGTCGTCAATAAAGGATGTAGTTTACCAGCAGAGGGAACCTGACATTCCACACTTTTCTTTTACAATGTTTCCTGCTCTTCCCTCTCTCTCGCCCCCTTCACTTCCTTTTGACACTTCAGCTGATAACATTACAACAAAACGTGGAAGGGTCTTAAGATACGCAACATAGACTTTTATGAGTCTGCCAACCCCTTGATGAACTTTACCTTGATCCACCGTAAGAAAAAGGCGGCGCGTAAAGCTGTTATGAGGAGAGAGATACAGTAGAACATGGACCCACACGCAGTATGTTTTCCCTGTACATTTCTTAATTATTGTAATGGCATTGCAACATGATGTTGACACTGCAGACTTTGGTAATTCTAATATATCTGTAATAGTTTCGGTATGTTGGACAAACCATACCACTAATCACCTTAATTCATTTTATGGTGCCATATACAATGCAATAAGGACACAGTGGACAGCAAACTGCTAACTAGGGAGGGAATCAATTCACACACAGGGCAACTGTGGTGTAACTGCATGGCTGGGAAGTGTGTGCATGTCTAAGTGTGTACCCACAAACTTCTTGTCCATGCATGCATATTTTTGTGTGTGCGTGCATGTTTGAGTTGTGAGCCAGCTAGTAGCCAGGCACGCCATCCATAGTGATTAGTAGTAAAATTTTAATGGGGATCCATACATATGTCTAGCTGTCAGCTTTACGAGCAAGTCTCACCATGCCAGCCTGGACTACCGACAGCCAGGACACACACACACGCACGCACGCGCACACACACGCACACGCACACTTGCACGCACGCAAGCACACACACACGCAGAGTGTCTCTTTCTCTGACCGTCTCTTTTAGCGGTGCCACAGGGGCCAGTACTGTCACGGTGCTGTCAGCGCCGGGTGCTCAGGGCCCTAAATGAAGGCATCAAGCGCTCTCATCCCCCGCTGTAATAAAACCCAGTCAACAAGCCCCCGCCGCAGGCAACACATAATGGGCTTTTTATTTCCATTTGGTGGCCCCAGCCTACGGAATTAAAGACCAGTTTGGTGAACGGAGAACAAGGTGGCCTCAAGGTCACTGAGCTGGAGAGTGAGGGGGACACCTTTAGGTTGCAAACCAAGATCCACAAAATTCATAGATCTCCGTCCTCTGAAGGTAATGTAATGGAACATATACTTAAAAATGCAAAACATGTTTTTTTTGTTTTTACAAAAATTCTCATCTGATCAATCTGAATATATGAATCAGTAATGACAGAACCTCCAGCTCTGGTCATCCTGTGCTTGTTATATTTAAGCAATTAGGTCTTAACCATTTAAATTATAAGAAAGCTTTGGGGTCTAAATGAGGGACCAAATATTGGCTCCTTGTTACATTACCATCTTCAAACCACAATATGGATTAAGCGAAACAAAGTAGTGTACTCACAAGAAGGTTATCTTGGCTAGATCTTTTAAAGCAAAATTGTTGAGGACATAGTGTTTGTGCCATAGAAGGCGCAGTCTCCCTAGACATGTAGAAATGCGAGCAAGCACTGATATTGTTGCATAGCAATCAGAAGAGAGCAAAAGTTTGTTTGAGCTTGCACCACATCTGGTGAAGAGCTGAAATGAAGCTACAAGTTAGCAGTTCCACTAATGAGGCGCCTAGTTTGGCAGCAGCTCAACAAATCGACAGTGACCCCTGGTGATCTCATTTACCCTACCTGCCCCATTTAGGGAGCAACAGGAAGCAAATGATCTCTGCAGAAAAGGTCAAGGGTCAGTCCATGTTGTTGTCTCGGAGCAGACTAACTGGTGGCATGTTGGCCACCAAAGGCATGTTGTGTGCATGAGAACAGGATACTCCATGTGGTGGTATTCGGTAATGAGAGGAAAAAAACAACAGAGGAACAGACTGTAAACAGCGACAGGTGTCTTGTTAGGTTAGAATTACCAGGGCGAGAGCACTCACACACACACACACACACACCTGCAAGTCACCATCTGGTAAAGCTCTGGAGAAACATTTTAGCTTATTGTTTTTGTAACTGACAAGAGTATCCAACATGGTTGACTTCCCAATTTCTTTAGTAAACTATCAGCCATCATTTACGTAAATCATTTGAATTCCACCAGTAGGTATGACAACTTGAGACAGCAGCAGATACCAGCAGACACCATAAAGGCTTTTTCAATTAAAGTGTATTTTTTTTCAGTGATATCGGTGGTTATTCATATTTTACTGTGTCTACATTTATTGTTTGACAAGGTCTAATTGAGAGAAAAATTGATGTTTTCATAGGAGGGATACACTAGAATAATCTATTGATGGAGCTGAATCATAAGCTTCTGGGTTGTAATTTCAACGGCTTACAGCTCCAGAGGAGTGGAGGCTGTAAGCACCATATTGTCTATAGTTTTTGACTAGGATTTTTCAACAATAACATATACACATACTTTTTTTTAAAAGATTTTTTGGGGGCATTTTTCAGCCCCTATTTGGACAGGACAGCTGAAGACATAAAAGGGGAGAGAAAGGGGGGGAACGACATGCAGCAAAGGGCCGCAGGTCGGAGTTGAACCCCTACATATGGAGGACTGCTCCACCAACTGAGCCATCCGGCCGCCCAGCGTTCACATACTTTTGGCCCCAGTGTACATTTACAAGTGGAGAGGGAAGAGACAATGCCAATTGGCAGTTAAAGCAACCAATGACAAAAGTTGACATGGCAGGTTTTCTCTCAAACACAAATCGACTTGAAAGACATATGCCTTTATGGAAGTGGCTAACCATCATTGAAGTACTTAGTGAATGTCTCCTGATAACGCCAGCTAAACTCCCTTTTAGGTGATACTTTACCTAATTGAGTGTGCAACTTTTATCACTATCAAGACAGAGAGGGGAAAGAGGGATGGCTAGATGACAAAAAGAGAGAGGACAGGAAAAGAAGGTGGTTGAGGATGAAGGAGAGGACAGGAGAGAGACTTAAGAAGAGGAAAGAAAAGGTGGAGAATGGAGAAGACGACAGAGGAGGTGCATTTGTGTCCCTCACCAGATGGAGTGGTCATATAGGTAGGTACCCTCCAAATGAACCTCCGCCCCTCCCCTCGTATTAACCCCCATCCCCTCCACCCCCAGTATAGTGAACCCCACCACTTCGTCATGCTATTACCTCCCTGTCTCTTTCATTATCTGCCGTGAACTCTGGGTAACCTCGTCGTGGCCATTCTTTATGTCAGGGCCCGCAACACGAGCAGTGATTTAGGCCCATCCAGTCCACCTAATTTGATTTCATCATCACAGGGCATAGCGAGAATATGGGGGGGGAGGAGGGTGAAGTTGTGGGAGAGTAAAGGGGGAGATGAGAAAGGAAGAGGAGAAGAAGGTGGAGGTGATGGTGTTAGAGGGTTTGGAGGGAAAGAGGTAAAGCGATCTCAGGGTCACATTGGTAAACGTTAGCCAAACGACTTGAAGAGGCTAATAAAGTAATCAAGGCCTTCCTTACATGGCCATAATATTTGCCCTAAAACACTGATAACTATTACCGCACCCAATCATTGGCCAACATTAATAGCTTTTTCCTCCTCTCCTCTCCTCTTTCTAAATAGCACTTATCAACTAGACAGAGATATGTTGTTATACCTTTGAAAAAGACTGTCCTCCCAGTACGAATGGCAGTCGGTCATTTAAGTAAGTGTCCCGAAACATCATACATCAGATCAGAAAAAAAGAAATCGCTTCAATGTGTCGCTCTAGATTGCTGTTGGCATCCTGTTTCCTACCAACAGTTGATGGTTTCTTTGAACATAACCCTAACCTTGTGACTAAGATCTCTCCCTTACCTTCAATTCGCTTTTGTACTTAAAGTTAAAAATTGAAAATATCTTTGCAAAGATCATTTGTAACCTTTTTTTGTAACAGTTTTGAAGACATCAAATTATGTCATCAGTCTGATAGTGGAACCAGATCTGAAAACATTCATATCGGTAATGGACATCAATGTGCATTTAGTTTGGAGAACTTTGTATTTTAAACATCTATTGAAATCCATTTTGTATAAATAAGGTATAATAGTTTTTGCATGTTTTGCAGTTAATGTATTGTCTATTCATCTTTCTGTTTATATCATTTATCAAAGTCTCTCCGGCCAGCCAGCTCATGTGACAATTAGCTGACACAGAGAAGAAATAAAAGCCTGACAATTCACAGCTGTCGATAGCATGTTTCTACCAGTGAAACATCCTACGCATACACAGTATAATGCATGTGCACAAACACACACACACACACAAGCACACACAGACTCATTCAGACAGACAGACAGACAGACAGACAGACCTGTACCCTCCTCTGTTTGACACTCAGACACAGACACTGTCATTGCGCGGTAATCATCAGCCATTAGGATACATGGAGAAAGACAACAAAGCAAAGTGTCTTCATAGCCAAACCGGCTATTATCTTTCACTCAATACACCATAAAGGAAAGGAAGATATTTAGAGAGTCTGCCCTGTTAAGGCCATATATGTAGTTAACTTCGAGTTGAGCTTCAGATGAAATTACGGTATGTCTTTGATAGCCTGTTATGGTTAGCAGAGGGGGGTTGGAAACTGAGGGAAAACAGACATACAAAGAGAGAGTCTAGACGGAGAAAAAAAAATTATACTCTTCTTCCTCCTTGTGTTTTCCGCCGAATGCTTGTCACAGATACAAACTGCCAGCTTGTGTTTGAATGGAAGTCCAAGCGCAATGAGGCATCTAATTTAACTTAAAAGAATATTTTGTATACAAACCAGCTTTTGGAGGATACGGTTAAAAAACAAACTAAAAAAGGCAGATTGAATACGAGATGCTGATAGCATATACAAATCCATAGATAATGACATCAGTATTTCGCGCTGAGAATAGGAACCATCTATCAAAGTCAGAGCTGAAGTGAACGCCTCTTCACTCTTCAATATAACTGTTTGACGGGAACTACATGGTAATGCATAACGATCGCTTGAATGCAATTATGTTCCAGAGGAGGAAAAATGGACATCTATTTTCAGTGTTGTTTGAGAGCATTTGAGTGTGTGTAACAAAGTCAACCCAGACACTTGTACAAACCTCTCCTGTTCCAGAAAGGGTATTTTATGCTCTACGTAAGCGCACACACAAGCACACACACACACACGCGCGCACAGTAGCTGGTTGTTACAGAAGCTATTCATCAGGCAATCAATCAGCCGCCAATTGTGGTCATTCACTTGTGTTGATGGATGTGCATTTTTGTGTAGATGTGTGCCTGTTGTACATGTGTATTTTTGTGTTTCAGTGCACGCTGCAAGCATGTACTTGTGTGTGAGAGCAAATGTCAGCCACGTGGCCATTAGCTTAGGTTAGCTGGTAAAACTTAAGCTAACGTAGTGGACTGGGAGCAAGGAGAAGCAGCTATTCTGCTTTCTACAAAGTTAAATAATACACCTATCAATATCTCTCAAGCTCGCAAACAAGCACTTGAGTTATGTGTTGTTTTTACTTTGTGGGTCACACAACAACTGGCTTTAGAGGTGCTGGTAGGCATATTTCTTGTTTACTTTGAGCTAGCTGTTTCCATTTGTTCCCAGCCTGCATGCTAAGCTAAGCCCCTCATGGCTATAACTTATTACTTATTAATCATGAGTTTTATTGACTTTCTGATCTAACAAAACTAAAATCAACGTTGCATATTTCCGCAAATAAATCTTTTAAGGAAAAATCTGCTATATAACAACTTGTCTCTTATTTCCGTAATGTTAGCCGTTGTCTGATATGATAACAATGTGTTGTTTAAACTGAATTTATTAGTGTTATATCTGTAAAGTAAACACCCATGCAATGTTAGTGTGTACACGCACATCAACATGTAGCAAGTCATAGGAGTGAAAACCTGGTCGGTAAAATCGTATTATTATCGATAGCTGTGACTAAAACAATTATTACACACTTGGCTAATCATCAATTTATAATTATGTTTTTTTTGCCATTGATTGCGAACATTAGCTAAAGTCTTAAGACGGTAATATATGATTTTGTTTAGATTTGCCAAATTGTAATTATATAAGTAGTCATTGGTTGGACTATTGAGCTAAAGTTTTGCTAGTTGTTGTCACTTGACCCTATACAAGTTCATAGCTACAAAAATGACAAGGGGGATACAGAAAATAAAGTTTTAGAAGCGCTGTTTAATTTAAAGGCCGTGTGCCTGTGGTATTACATTATCTGGCTCACCAAAAGATGTATCCTGGAATTCGAAATTTGATTGAAAAAGTAATAAATACATAAATAAATATTTTTAAATTTAACTGAAAGAGACAATTATATTGTTACTCTCAATTGTTTCTGAGACAATTAATTGTGCAGCAAAAAATTTGAATTGTTACAGCATCACTGATAGTAATAATGGCAAACACAGAATAAGTTGTAATAAACCGTTTCTTTTAAGTCACATCTTACCTGCATGCATTATTATTAGTTTCAGTGCACATTTCAAATAATTCATCTTTGGCGAGAAGCATCGCTGCTGCGGCAGCAGAGCAAACATCCAAAATGTGACACTTCAGTGAAGACTAAATATTTAATCAGTGCCAGTTATTTTCTGCCAGGTTATGCCTCCATCTGGGTAGCAGCCGAGTGTGTGTGTGTGTGTGTGTGTGTGTGTGTGTGTGACCTCAAAATGAAGGCTTAAAAGAAAGGAGTGTCTGCATTCCTCTCTGTGTTTCTCACACACACACACAGTTCCTGCGCATATACTGGCATCATTACTACAACGCTGCTGTATGCAAAGACCATATGTTAAATTAAGTGCATGCCAAGATATCATTGATGACTACAGCGATGATGATGTGTGTATGAGATGGGAAACATAGAGGGTGGGGTTCATTCCGTGAGTCATTGTGTAGCATATATGGTGTATAGGTGCACGACAAAAAAACTCAGTACAATGTCCATGTATTCCATTTCATTTAAAGGGGATTATATGGCAATATGTGTTCATTTAGAGGGTGTCAGGGTCATTGTGGCATGCTTTCAGTATGTGGTTATTTCAAATCAAGTTTCTGTTCTTTTTTATCTTCGACTCTGAAAGCATTCCTATTTAAAACAGACATGTAATGTTTAGTTGATTATAGGACAAATGAGACAAAAAGAGGGACTTACCTGGGAGAAGAAGCCAAATAGAAGGAGAACAAGGCACATGGAAAACACAGAAAGAGACAATATAAGAAACATTACTTGGCAACATATGGCCTGTATTTCCACATCCAGCCACTCTGAAACCATATAATGATCTTTATATGAAAAAGGACTTATTTCACAGTACTGCGAGATGACCATAAATTCAAAGTCACATTATTCCCCACCACAGTAATTATGTGAATAGCATGCATGTCAACAGTTATATGCATGTCCTGTTTCAGTGTGTGTATGTGTGTGTGTCTGTTGTGAGGGTGTACAGTTTTTTAATGCCATCCAGCAACACAGAAAAACCTTGTTAAATTCAAGTCGGGAACAGACGTACTCCACGCGACCGCAACCTCCCTCCTCCCTCTGCGTCACCCTCCCTCTACCTCCCCTCCCTTCTTACTGTGGTGTAAACACAGATTGTTAGGTTAGGGGTTAAAAGTGTTGTGCTTAGATTCTCTCAGCAGTAATCTGATTTCTCCTCTCTTTGCGCATCTATATTTATTTGGTTTTGTCAACACTCACGTCTCTCTCTTTTTCTCTCTCTTTCTCTCTCTCCCCTCTGCCAGCGTATTGATCGTTGCTAATGGATTGGCTCTCATTCCGGAGACGTCTAACATGCTTTCCTATCCTCTTATTTTCACCCGGGGAAATCAATGAGGAAAGGCCTGCAAATTTAGACAGGATCAGGTTTTAAGGAATCTACAGCGAGACACAGCCCACCGGAGTGTGAAGAGAGAGTGAGTGAGTGTGTGTGTGTGTGTGTGTGTGTGTGTGTTTTAGCTGATTTGGTATTCAGGAAACAATATGTGGCTTTATGTTAAAGATGTACATGTTTGCAGTGATTTTGTGGTAAACTATGACCTACATTTGGTGATCACAAAGAGGTAAACAGCCATCGATATGGTACAGTCAGTGATTGTATTACCCTTTAACATTGAATGTCCCCCCTTTAATTCCTCCTTAAGCTTTAAGTTAGAAGTAGTATAATTAATATACATGGCATTGTACATAAATATGGTACATTAAACCCAAGATGCCATGTTTTATTTAAGGGCTGTACCATTCTGTTATTTAAGTTTTTATATAGTATCTTTGGAGACTTTGGGATCTCCTTTACAATTAAAAATGCGTTTGCATCACAGCGTATGTATGTACATACATGTCTGTAAGGTTTAAGAGGTTGTGATTAAGAAAAAAAATTGTTTACACACCAATAGGTGACGTTAGTTACTTTGCAGATTCAAATTTTATATTCAAAACATTTTATCTTTTAAAAAATATATATGATTAAACCACCCAGGAGTAGGCAACATGAAGTAGCCTAGTTCCAATAAGATACACCTTGACATTAAACTGTTTCTTACATACTATTGCATCAATGATAATTCCAGTAACATAATACATAAAATATAATAAAACACTGACATTGGCCATTCTGCATAATTACTATGCACTTTTATCTTTGATATATGTGAAGTAGTTTTTGTATTTGTTAATAATACCCTTGCAGTTATAATTGTATAAATTGTAAATTTAGTAGTATTTTTACTTTGAGGTATTGGTACTTTTACAGGATTTGAGTACTTCCATCCACCACACTCCATCTTAATAAAGACACAAAGGTATAGAATTTGGATTTTGGAAGTGGAGTGTAATATTTTTGGCCATTTAATGACTGCAGGCCCACACACGTTCATGTGCTTTAAAACTTAGAATCAGATACACCAGAAAATATCTCTCTCTTTCCCTCTTATTTCCCTGTAATTTCCCTCGTTTCTAGGAGCAAACAGAATGGCTAACAGGAGGGTGTGATCTTGCTCTACTCCTTTGACCTTCATTCCCTGTGTGGTTAAATTTGCCTGCACAAATGCACGCACGCACACAGACAGACACACACACAGACATACGCACGCATTCACGCACACACAGAACCTCAAAGGGATGAACATGGACAGAGACAGAGGTCCCCACTGCTGCTCAAACAACGGATGAAGCTGTGTTAAATCTGAGAAGGCAATCAATGACCAATGAGGAGGGCAATTGTGTGTTTGTGTGCGTGTGTGTGTGTGTGTGTGTATGTGTGTGTCTGTGTGTGTGTGTGTGTGTGTGTGTGTGTGTGTGTGTGTGTGACATGCAGGGGGCAGAAGGGCCCAGCAGGTTTGAAACTCTATCCCAGGGCCAGATCATTTATAAATGGGAGGATATTGATGACTTCAGTGTGTGTGTGTGTGTGTGTGTGTGTGTGTGTGTGCAAGGGAGAGATTGTGCCTGAGTGTGTGCGCGTGTGTGTATGTGTGTGTAGGTGGGAAGATATCAATGTGCTCCCTGCCTCTTCACACAGCAGAGCAAATTGGAGAAGTTGTCAGGAGTCACAACATAAGGGGCCAACCAGGGGACGGAAAGGGATGCAGGCAGGATGGCGCTGAGCTGATGGCTGAAAATGAGGAAGGCCTGGGGCATGATGGGATGTGAATGGAGGAGAAAGGAATGGATGTATAATTTAATCTAGTATTCAGATGTTTTGAGATCCCCCCCCCCCCCCCCCCCCCCCCCCCCCCCTCTTAAGATACATGAAAAAGTCTGCCAGTTAGTTCTTCTTAACATATGAACTTGTGTGAAGCATTTTGTGACTATCTGGGGTGGGATTAGCCTTATTTTGTGGTTTTCTGCTGATACATCCACTAAAAAAATCCATTAGAAACAAGCACATCTGCCACACAACATGATACTCAAGTTGTACGACTGAAGGTGAGGCTAAAGGATTTGAAGATATATTTTGTTTGTCTGGATTTATACTTGCTAGATGTGGTACGCAACGACTTGTTGCTGACCAGATCGTGAGGCTCAATATGTGAGCCACGTGGTGGATCCATGGTGGCTTGGTCTCCAAGTTTGAACGTGCATTGTGATATGATACATGACTGGAGGCAAACCAGATTTCTACCGTTATCATTATCATGTGCAGGGCAATATTGAGGAAGAACTCTCTGAAAGTTATCATTGGTGTTGATGTTCAAACAGTAAATTTAAACAAACATAGTATCATGAAAAGGATAGTGGGACAGCTTGTTTCATTCAATGACATTATCTTTTGAGAAATCGTGTATGTGTTTTATAAATAAGAAATTATGCAACAATATGCAGGAAATATGACCTAGGGAGCGAGTTTTCCGTCCTCCTATCGATAGAACAAAGCGGTTTTGGGTTCACGTCGTTAATGTTGTGAAATGGTTGCAGTTTGTTTACAAAAACTACTTGGTTAGATTAAAATACTAAAACTACCTAGATGGTGGTTTGGTTTCACATCATGTTACGTAACTTCTAGTAACGCATGTGACGCAGAATGTGACGTAGTACAATTTGTTCTGGTAAGTAAAAAAATAACTTGCCATTTACGTTTGTTTTCAAACAGGTCCTCCTGGGTAAAAGTCCAGTTTTTTTTTTAACCCATTTATCCTCCCAACCTGCTGTCTTTTACTTGATCAGCTTTCTTCCTGCTACGCTCCCGTAATAATTACAGGTGGCCACTAGAGGGTGGCGCCACTAAAAACGTTAACATTAGTCGTAATTGCTGCTTTGGACAAATGGCCTATGGGAGCATTTATCAGTGGAGGTCAGTTTCATAAGATACAGTTTGATTTGCCCGGTATTCATTTGAAGCAATATGTATACGACAGCAGTGATGGACACTTTCAGTGGATGTAGAGGTTGCTCCTTACTTCCCAGAAACCAGTTTTAACAACCCCCCACCCCAACTCCCTCCAACCCATCCCCTTTAGCCCCTACACTTTCACTCTCCCACACACAGCAACAGAGTGGCTGCTGCTTTGTTCTCTTACACAAACATTCCCACAGAAAAGAGGCAGAAAACCATTTACCCCCTTTTACTTACTATCCTCCCACCCCCCCTTCCTGTCCCCTCAGAGGTTGTATTGGGGCAAAAAAGGGT
>NC_048418.1:5913358-5914598 GCF_013103735.1 Etheostoma cragini | reverse complement strand
ACACACACACACACACACACACACACACACATTAAGCCATCCACTTCTATTGTAGGCAAGTTCCATTGCATACCAGACAATGCACGTTGCCCCCAATGTTTAAGAGGAGAAATATGGTGCTGCCTTTGTGGGAGGTAGATAGCTTCAGTTCATTGAGGGAGTGATATAGAGACAGACAGATTAACAGGGAGAAAGACAGAGAGTGCATAAGACAGAAAAAGAGAGGAAGAGAGGAGGGAAAGATGGATCAGCCACTCACTTGGAATGGATGGAACTGGAAGAGATATATACTAGATCAAATATAGCACAGAAAGTGGTTTGAAGACAGTGTTGCCATTGGGTAAATAATGAGTACAAATTTAAAACCCTGTGATAATTACCTTTAATCAAATTATTTTCTTCTGAACATACATTGAATAAATTAATCTGTTGCATGAAGGCCTTAAATAGGTAAATTAAATAGATGTGTGAGAGTTGTGAAGATCTTAGTAAAGACATGAACTTAAATTTCACAATTTTTTTTCCTGTTACTGTGGCAGGCTCAGTTACAAACCTTAAAAAAACTAAAACAAAAACAAAAACTCAAAGACACCCAGAACAAAAAGAACTTTTCACCGCCAGATTATTACACCACTGGCGTCTCAGCAAAACACGAACACACACAATCCAAATAGTATCCTGTACTACAAATACCACTGATATCATACTTACACAGCTTTTACTTAGCTTATTTCCTTTCAGTGAATCAATAATACATTCTACTTCACTTTTCTTTTAAATGAAAATTTTGGGAAATATGCTCATTAATCTGCCTATTTACTGTGAATATGATTGTGAAATATGATCATCATATAATTAACATTGATACCCCTCTCAGAGCATGGTAGCAATCATAACCTCTAACTTTTGACAAAAATGTGAATACCGTATACTCAAAATGTAATATATTCTTTAAACTTCACCTCCTTTTCAGAAATCACTTCTGTGCTGTTACTAATAGGCTACTTTCTCCTTCTTTTGAGATGCCATGGCTCTCTTCACTAAAAAACAAAAATGGACACGTTTCTATAGAAAAAAAATAATACTAAATCTTTATCAATTATTGCTCAATCATTATTCTCACACACTAACCAAAGGTGCTCAGAAGCTCTAAAATGAGGCTCGTGATGGACCCCTTTTGCCATCCATCCACACACACACACACACACACACACACACACACACACACACACACACACAC
>NC_048418.1:5908259-5913258 GCF_013103735.1 Etheostoma cragini | reverse complement strand
GTGTGGGGTCTTGTTGTCACGGGAACAGGGGGAAAGAGTCAGGACATATATATAGGGTGAAGGATGTTGTTTCCCCTCTCTATATCTCTGTCTCTCTGTCCCTACACACTCACCCTCTGTGTGTGTGTGTGTATGTTTGTGTGTGTGTTTGTGTGGTGTTTGCCCATTGGTCTCCAGATCGGGGCTAAACGGGGTTAAACATCTATCCATGTTAGCGTCCCGTACTCAGAGTTCTGTCATTAGCCTGAAGCTTACAGAGCTATTACTGACACAGCTGCTGCTTGATGCATAAACACACACACACACACACACGGTATAGCAAGCTGCCCACAAGGACTCTGTATCTGTTTGGGGAACAAGGTTGCCAAATATCACAAGGCTAAAACAGTAAACGTCCAACTGGCACCCGAATATTGTTTTTGTTCATATGTGCATTGGTATGGGTGTGTGTGTGTGTGTGTGTGTGTGTGTGTGTGTGCGCGTGTGTTTGTGCGTGTGTCTCTGTGTGCGTGTGTAGAATGAAAAGCATTAACCAACCCTGTAATAAAGCAGGCATTTGCTGTGTTTTGCATTGGCTTTAATGAAGAGCTGAAACAATTAGTTTTTTAATCAATTACTCAAAAATGTATCTTTCGTTTTTATCATTTTTCAACCAAAAATGACAAACTCACATTTCTCAAATGTGAAGAATGGCTGTTTTTTTCTGTTTTCTATGATAGGAAACATTTGGGTTATGGACTGTCGGAAAAAGCAAGCTATATGTGTATGTACTGTATTTTTATAACTGCACTCTGGGAAACTGTAGGGAGTACTGATCAGTTCTAGAGGTGCCATGTATAATCTGCTTTGTGGACTTGGAGATGAGAGGTACCCTACATCAACTAAGCAAGCGGAGAAGATCGATATTGAAACTGGATTTCATTCAAAAACAACATTCTACATGTTCCAAAGCAATGGTTTTAAAATGTTCACTTTCTTCAATGTCTTCTCATGGAATCTACGCCATGGTAACGGTCAGGGAAAGATTATGGTTAGGGTAATAAACAAGCAAACATAAATTGCAGGTCTGTAATGGGAATCATACCCCGGTTTCCTGCATTAAAGTCTAATGTACTACATGCCCACACACCACCTTGACCTCCAGACCTTTACTTTCTGCACTGTTAGATAAAAGACAAACTATTTGCTGCATTGGCACTGATTGTTGGCTGTAGACGTAAATTGTCGGACGCAGAATTGTTCAATATTGACATAATTCCCAGGGAAACTGGGCTGTTTGGCTCCATCTCCTGTGGTCTTGTTCCAAAATCTAGTTTTAAGACTCTTGATATCTTACATTATATTGTGCATATTCCTTACTAAAAATGTGTTAAATTGCTTTTAACTAAGTGAAAAAAAAACAGGTGACCTGATAATATTATACCTATATGGGTGCTTAATGGTTCCGCCTATTGAGCAAATAATGAAGCTGCCATTTGTAGTCTGCTTTGTGCTCTGTACTGTGAGGGATCATTACGGGTCCAACAACAAACATCTGCCCCAGGGCCCTCTAACAGTTTGATCCAACCATGGTTGTAGAGCTAGAAACTTGAAAATAGTTACAACAGCTCAGAATATCATGTCAGCGGGGTAGCGCTGCACCTTCACCTTCATGTCCAGAGCAACCTCCAGACATTTACTGGAAATCACTGGATAAAAAAGAACATGAGAAAAAAAGACAAAAGCAACAAGCTGCCCTGTAGAGTCGGCCTCACATGAGGCTTTTGTAGCTCCCTTTAGCCTTGTGGCATCTGGGAGCGCCGTGGGGAGTCTGTGTGTTAAATAAATGACTGGGGAGTTTAGCCCATGTGCTAACCATGTTAGAATAACACAGGCAGCGCTGGCCCCGCCGGGCAGCGCTCAAGCCTAACGCAGGGCTCTTCCGCTGGGTCGCCTCCCCCGGGTGAAGCCCAGGCTCCACCTGGGGCCTTGTATATTTTTCCCTGGCTGAATCTTTATTTTCCCTTGGCTGAAACTGATCACATCAAAGAGGGCCTTGACCTTCCGTCCTCCCATCCCTTCATGCAGGCCAGCTTTTTATAAGAGCCACCAAGGTAGAGAAAAAAAGAATGGATGCCATGGAAGGTGTAAAGTGTTTGTCTACTCATCTGAAACAACCAGCTGTACCATTGAGGGCTTTGAGTTTTATGACTGCAGGGGAGACGAGGAAAAAGATGGAAAAAGAAGGAGACGACAAGAGAATGGAGGAAGAGGGAAAAACAGGTCAAGCTTGACGTCATTTCCAGGAGCTCAGTTTGAGTTTGGATACCATGGGAACAGAGATCAAGATTCATCCAAAGGCTAAATTCTTTGTGGAACGTCAGTGTTTGCTAAAGGGCTTGGCTGTACTTTATTTAACAAAGCATTTTAACTTGATGATGTACAATTTGCACAGAAATATCAGAGGGAAATAAATGTGTCTTTAATTGAGTAATTTCTGTATTTGTGTGTGCATTTGTGTCCTAATTTGTCCTCCCACCAAGCACTCGTCGCATACAGCAGCCAATTTTTAGCTTATGGGGCCCTTATAGCCTTATTCCCCCCCTAGCAAAGCTTCAAACCCACCCATGGTCTGCACCGTTTGTTACACACTCTCTTTAGCGTGTGTGTGTGTGTGTGTGTGGCTAACGAGGCACTAGGTATTGTTACGGGGACTCACTCCAACCGCACCATGAGCAAGCCATTACACCAATAAGCCTGCATCATTTCCAAAGAATCCAATTAAATTTCAGTCTTACAGTGCTGCACTCTGAAAACACAGATTTTCTTCATGGAGAATGTGCAAACACACACACTACAGGCACACACACGATGTCTCGGACATGGTGCAGTTTCCTATCCCTCGGTTTTCCTCGTCTTAGCTTGCTTAGAATTTGTGTGTGCGTTCCAACAAGAGCAGAATAAACATCCAGCCAGCTGTCCATGTACATGATATCTCTGTATTTGTGGTGAAGAACCTGCATGAATCTCTCTCTCACTCTTCTGCACCTGTTGGTCTGTGTCGATCATCCTTTCCCTCTCTTTGTCTGTCTCTGTAGAAGTACTCAACATCATTTTTTCTTTCTCCTTTTTACCTTTTTCCTTCCACCAGATTGTCTCCCCTCTTCTATCCTTCCCCTCCCTTTCGTCTCCACCAATTCTTGCTGGCATCTGTTAAGCTGCTAAACAGAAAGTGTGTATGCATGCGTGTGTGTGTGTGTGTGTGTGTGTGTGTGTGTGTGTGTGTGTGTGTGTGTGTGTGTGTGTTGGTCTTGCTGGGTTGGATTTGAACAAGCCCATGCCTGTTCTGCCCCGGTGGCCTATGAAATGAGAAAGGCAGCCACTGTGTTGCAGACCTCCACTGATAAATCTACCAGGGTTACCCCTCCATGTGTGCATCTGCATGGTCGTGTATGTGTGTGTGTGTAAAATGTATGTGTTGGTATATGTGTAAGCGTGCATGCATGTAATTTGCGCGTGTGTATGTGCGAGTAGTGATCATCTGTGTTTGCGTCTTCAGCTCCGTGACGCCCGAATAGAGATTTGGAGAGATTTGATTTCACACACCCCAAAGACAAATGTGTGTATGAGTGTGTATGTGTGTGAATAACTGTGTATGGGTGTGCCTGTGTGTGAATGTGTGTGTGTGTGTGTGTGTACCATGTTGTGTAATCTCCCATCATTGCCTTAAATGCGTGACATTAAAACACCACTGAGTCGATTCTTCTACAGACATTTGGGCTTTTTTCCCCTTCTTCTTGTTGTGTGTCTCGTTTTTATCCATGGGCACATATTTGTCTCGGGAGAATTAGAGGTCATGTTACCAAGCTAAGGAGCACTCAAAGACAGGGTAGAGCGAGATAGACGGAGTTAGAGTAGAGAGAGAGAGAGAGAGATAGAGAGAGAGAGAGAGAGAGAGAGAGGGGGGGATACTAAGAGAACTGAAAGCCTGGGGTTACCTTGTTTATGACAGCGAGGTCAGATATGGAAGAGATGAAGTCAATACTACATATCATTTAGCAGCCATATTCATGTGGGTAATCTAGATAATTTCCATGAAAAAAGTAAGAAAGAAAGAAAGAAAGAAAGAAAGAGAAAGAAAGAAATTACCTATGTTTCATCTTGTCTTGCTTGCAAATACAACAGAAGAACAATCTGAAGAAATTTTTAACTAAGTAAAGTGCTGCACTGAATTACTGCATACATGAGTTTTGTTTTACCATTTTAGGAAAAACACAAAGTCTAGAATCTCACAATGTCCGATATTATATATCAACAATTGACATGTGCAGTAAAATATCAAAAGGCCAATGTAGTCCTGGTAGACAGAAGTTGATGCTCCCTCACTATCCTTTTTGTTTTGTTACACCTGTAATATTCCCATGAGATCATGCATTTTAGTGACCAACATAACTCCCAGCATAGCTCCACCTATCACCTGATCCGAACTTTGACTGTCCAGAAAGAGCAGAATCAACCTGCGTGGGTGTGAAGGGCTTTTAATCAAAACATTTTAACGATGAGCTTGCAAGAAAAGATCATATATTAAATTTTACGATCACATTGGTAGTTTTCTCGTACAGTATGGTTGATGAGTGTATTCCATTTAGCATTCAACAGCAACTTGTAATTCTTAGATTCCTGCAAAATGTGTTTCTCTAGGAATGCTGTTTTCAGCTGTCCCACGAGACATAAGACATTTTGTGTCCAAGCATACAGACTATGTGAACTATGTGACTATGTGTGAATGAAAAAATAAGACAGAGGGAACGGCAGTAGTCAATGGTGTTTCATGCAAGCATGTCACATCGCTGCAGGACATATTTACCAGCTATTTACTGAAAACAGGTCTAAGTGTGCAGCTGTTACAGTGTTTTTACATCAATGGAACAACTGTACTACGGCATGAGGGATGCTACAACCACCCTGACTCTCACCTAGGGGCTCGTTCAACAAAGCAAATATTGTCACACACACACAC
>NC_048418.1:5902061-5908159 GCF_013103735.1 Etheostoma cragini | reverse complement strand
CACACACACACACACACACACACGTATATTAATTGTGGTCAAACAAGGAAATGAGCATCTCAAAGCCCGTCAAAGCTGAGTGCTTTGAGGAGGGCCAGTCTGGCTAATGTGTACACGTTGATGTCTTGATTATATGTGTCAAATATCTGTCCTTATTCTTCAATGGACAGGTCTGCACGGTAAGAAAAAGGAGAGAATAAACCTTTTACATAGAAAATAAGTGGAGAATAGAAAGGAAGAAGCAGCACTGACAGTCCCCGCTGTACAGATTCTGGTCCTTTTGGCTGTCATCCCGTGCGCTTAAGTTTTTCATCATTGTTGTTTTGACCCCATTGGACATTATAGACCTTAGAGGTGAAACAGTTTCCAGAGTTGTGCTCTTAAATCAATGCCAAAGTAGAGTACACAAGACCCAAGGCCTGAGCAAATTCAAATTGTGCTCTCGCAAGACCTCTGGATTTCCAGGGTAGCACTTTCCCCCAATTCATTAAAATCAGCAATTTTTCATACACGTTCAACAGTACAAATGATATGCAGATCAAACCTTGACATCATTATCAACATTGGCAAGGTTTCTGTGTGCACATTTAAATGTGGTTAAAAAAGAACCGCTTTAAGAAAAAACAGGATTCAGAAAGATTTGGGGGAAGACTTTTCAGGCGTCAAAACTCTGATATTCCCAGTGGGAGAGACAAGAAAGGAAGTTTGAACGCTTAAACTTAAAACTGCAAGATTATTGATGTGATGCCTCATTGTTGGTCTAGAAGTGACATTTTGATAGCCTAGAAATCTAGACGCACCCTAGCGGCAGCAAACGTAATTTGCAGCTAGGGTCAGTCCAGCAACTCTCCGTTGGCTTGCCAGTTGGAAAAACTAAATTCTGGTCTGGGCGGGCTTAACGTAATGACGGCAGAGTTGAGGCGGTTCCGCTTGAATTCCCAGTTACTTGAAAACAAAGAAGATGGCTGGTGCTGCTGGCAAAAAGTTTTTTTTTTTTTTAAATTGGCTTTGGCGGCAACTCTGGAAGACTCGGATTTAAGCATTGAAGTCATTCTTAAAAAAAGACAATGTGTTTGGAGTTCTGCCAACCGGATCCGGCAAAAGTCAACTAGCGTTGATCTGACTGGTTGCAGCGCTATTCTATTGCGTGCAGAGGGAATCTTAAAGACAACCATTTGTCCCGCCCCTCGGATTGAGCGTTCCCAGTGGTGAGTTCCCAGACCCAACATCTCGACGTGGGTCTGGCTTGTCAGGCTAGCATTCTGAGTCTTAACCACCAAGATATACATTGGCACAACATGCCTATCTGTCTACATTGTTTTTCTTTTCTTTCTAGTGTTGTTTATATAAAGAGACAGACCCAAACACACACTCATAGGAGGTGCCATCGATGCACCAGTAATCTGTGCAACCGATAAACTCAGGCTTTGGTGGTGAACAAAGGCGAGGGCAGCATGGCCGTTATAGATCCTCCCTCTGCTCTGTTCTCACTAAATCACTTCACCTTTCAGGATCACACACACATAGCCACAGACATACACACATGTCTACACACAGGGATCAAGACACACTCACATATATACTGTAGGAATTCACACTCACACACACACACACACACACAGAGGGATTTAACATGGACAAGTGGGCACTTGGTAGAAGAATTCAATTGGCCTCTCTCTCTTCCTTTCTCTCTCTAGGTTGCTCTGCCTCTCAGGGTGTCACAGGACATGCCAAGCCTTAATGCCTTCCAATCTTCTCCCCAACACACACTGTCGCCTTTCATTTAAAGGCTTGCTGACAGGAATGACCAGCATCTCCACTCCTCCAGCCCTCCCACTCTCCTCTTTCTCATCCTTTCTCTCTCTCTCTGTCTGTGTCTGCCTTTCTCCCAACTCGTTACAGCTCTTTCTGTCTGTTACTTAGACCATCTGCCTTTTTCCATCCATCACTCAATTATGTCTTTGGATGGGTTGGGGGGGGGGGGCCTTATTAGCTTATATTTACTATCTTTCATTACTTTGTCTTTCTTTTTCCTTCTTTACCATCTCTTCCTTTTCATTTTTCTACTTCTCTCTGTTACTGAAATCAAATCTAATGCTTGCTTTCAGCGTAGTCTGTGTCTGGCTCTTCCTCCCTCCCTCCCACCATGTCATCTCCTCTCTAACAGCTTTCTATCTATTTGTCTCCATGTCAGTGTTCAGCACCTCACACTGCCACTTTAGCTCCTCTCCCCATTGTGCTTTCCCAGCCTGCCACGCTGGGTTTTCAATTGACCAACAAGAGTAAACACCGGTTGCCGAGCATCAATCACATCACACACACCGGCGGAGCGAGTGAGAGAGTCTCCAATTTCACTGTTGCTTTTTCCCCGCACCAATTTTACATAGTATATGGACAGAACAATCTACAAAATAATACACACCATGTGTGCGTGTGTGTGTGTGTGTGTGTGTGTGTGTGTTTGTGTGTGTGTGTGTGTGTTTGTGATTACAAACTGACTATCTCTTAAATGATTCCTATGAAATGGTATATTTGCAGCGGTAATAACAGGATAAAAAAATAACATTCATAATAATCTTGCAATTTTTTTCTCGAATTGATTCAAAATAGTGAAGCTATGCATATTTGAAATGCAGCATCTATTTACAGTGGAAATTAAAAAAACATGAAAACATTACACAAAAATGTATGAACATTAGGTCATCATATAGCGTGAGAATATAATGAAAAACTTGTGAAAATCTACTTCAACTAACACTATGTAACAGACTATTGCAAATTCAAGATATGCGTGTGTAACATTAACAGACCCTAACAGCTATTCCTTCCAGTTGACTGGAACTCTGCTGTGTGGTTAATCTCTTGCTGGAAACTTCCTTTGGTGCATGGTACACTTATTCAAAAGATGCATTGAAAGAAAAAGTGTGTTTGAGTTTTGCCCCTTTATGAATATCTTTCAGTAGATTGTTTGGAATATAAAGGACAAGCTATCCAAAAGCACATGGAGGCAAAATTTGAATAAAAGTGTAATGTTCCTTTAAAGATAACTCAGTCAGCATGAGGGTGACACAGGAAAAGCAACTTGAGTGGGAGAAAAACAAGTAGCTACAATTGTCTGCAGCAATCAAAACACAGCGCAGAGGTGTTTCTTTTACACACATGCACGCACACAGACACACACACACACACACACACACACACACACACACACACACACAGACAGGACTGAAGTGCAGCTTAGAGGAGCCTTGTTAAAGCACCTAACTGAGCAGCATAACATGATGATTGGCTGTTGGTGAGTTTGCTCTTATCTACTCCCCTCCACACTTTCTCTGCATCTCTCTATTCACAGACACACACAAATACACAAACATACATGGACTCAACTAGTCGTACTGTAATAAGGAATTATTCCTTCATTATTCTTGTCCCCTCTGTCCAACCTTTTGGCATGCGAAACAATACATACATCCGCGTGTATTAGTTAGTGTGTGCGATGCATTTGTGATTTGTACGATTGTGTTCTCCCCTGAGCAGTAGTGCTGTGTTAATTGGTAGGAACAACAGCAACACTTTGGCAGTATATAATGTTTTATGTTTGTTTCTTTATTACCATCTTTAATGGTCATTGCCGTATGTGTGTGTAGGTGTGTGTGTGCGAATAATCCACCAGTGTGTGTATGTACTGCATCACGATCCTAATGAGACACCGCAGATGAGAGGGGACTGAAAAATACGCAGAGGAACAAGAGCATGATAAGCTTCTTAACGATGATCCCTCAGTGTGTGTGTGTGTGTATGACTGTGTACGTGTGTGTGATGCATATGTGAGTATGTTTATGTGTGTGTGCGTGTGCGTGTCTCTCTCTCGGCTCTCCACTCACAGGCGGAACACAATCAACGCAGCTCTCATTTGCAATCAGTAATTAGAATGCTAATTAGCCCCTGGGAGCTAACTGGAACTAGTGTATTACAAGGGCTTGATTAGGACTCCTCTATTCCTACGGGAGGGATTTACACCTGCACGCTATTGGCTCAAACACCTGTCAGTCATGACCTCTCATCCAGTTAGGTGTGATTACGACTGAATTTGAATGAATTAGTCACTGAGATAACACTTACTGAGCAGTGGTTGGCTACAACCTCAGTGATGGTGAAGGAAAGTAAAGATTAACTATCATGTTACAAGATGCCTCACCACCAACGCTATCTTTTGAGGATCAAATAATCACCCCCAGGATTAACATTACATTTTATGCTTGCTACCATGTTTTTTTTCCCCATTTGATCTTACCTATGTGCAGACATGCAGGTGAAACACATCGCAAACACCAACAAAGCTTAGATCCATCACAATATTCCACTTGAACCAATGGCATTTGACACTTTGACATTGCCACCTGCAATGTGTCTAAGCCACAAACATGTTCATTTTATCATTCAACACAAGACTTAATTACTGATTTTTACATAGTGTGTACATGTACGGCGTACACCTTTGTTTCCTATTGAATACACTTAGCTGTAAGTGAATTCTAGAATATGCTTTTAAAAAAAGTCTGTCCTTGTCAGGATAGCTTTCTTTTGTTTATTGTTTTGATGATCTTTGTCAATCTATATATCATGTAGTCTAGCTTTCATTTCCCTGTTTCCCTCTGCCTCTGCTTTTATCCGCCGCTCTCTGAGTTTGCATCCTCTAATCGGAGAACCAACCCCAGTGTTGTCTGTTCTCCTTGGACACTGTGTCTATTTGGCTTATCACTGACTGCTCAGGTCCATTCTCCTGTCTCATTAACATAAAACTAAGTTGATAATAGGCAGAAGGTCATTAAACCTGCTCTGGATTGTGTCTCTAGCTGCTCCCAACAGTTTAATCTAAAAGTGGACGGAGAGAAATGAGGATGGACTTGACCAAAACTTCTGCAGCTTCTTCATCCTGGGACTGAAAGCGAGAAAATGTGTCACCGTGAGAAAAAGACTTGTTGAAGCACACTAGTGCTGTAAAAGATCAGACTTAAAGGTCCGGTAAACGACGCAAGAGCATGTAGTAAAACAATGTTTATTTTTTTACTTTGGTCAATTTACAGTACATGTATATACAACTCAACTTTAGCCCCAATGCAAAGTTAGTCTAGAGTGTGCAAGTACACAGTCTAGATGTGACAGTCTAAATGCATGTGTGAAGTAAGACCACGCCCACACAGACACAGCTCCTTTGGCGGTTTAATATAAATACTGCAGCATTTTGAGAAATAATCTTTATCCCTTTTCTTACCAAGACATATGAGACAATTGACACCACTCACACGTTTGAATGGTAAATATAAAGCCTGAGTCAGCGGGCTAGCTTAGCTTAGCATACGATAGTAGGAAACAGCTTGCTTGGCTCCGTGCAAAGGTAATAAATCTGCCTGTCACAATTTCTTGTCCGAGCCGGGTGACTTCCTAAAGTCTCCAGTAGTTGGCTAGCAATGTCTAAACTCCAGGAAGTCACTGCTCCCAGTCAAGAAACAGTTCCAGCACATAATTCTCTTAAGCCCCCAAACTTTTTTGTTTTTATACTTTGGGTTTTGAACTGATAATCAAATATACAGTAAGGTGTTAATAAATGGGCTTTAGAGGTGCTGATACGTGGATTTTGTTAATACTGGCTAACTGTTCCCCCCTGCTTCCATTCTTTAGGCTAAGGTTAGTGCTGCTGGTTCCAGCTACATGTTTAGCATACTTACTTGAAAATTGTATTAATATTCTGATTTAAGTTGTGGCAAATAAGTGTATTTTCCAAAATGCTGAGCCATTTCTCAAATGCATTGTTATCTTACTGCCAAACGTGTACTAAAACATGTTGGACCGCCACTCTTTTTATCTCAGTAACAAGAAATGGTGAATTACAAATTCATATCAGCAAACAACAAAATGTAACAATTCTCAGTATCTCAAGTGCTTATATCTGGGCCTTGTCATTCTGCCGACTATCAAAGGCTTGTTGATATTCTGCTGTCTTTGTGTACTACTGGCTCCAGTGACCGTCATCACACACTCTTTCTCACACAGACACACACTCGCACACACACGTAGACACACACACACACACACAC
>NC_048418.1:5898201-5901961 GCF_013103735.1 Etheostoma cragini | reverse complement strand
GAGAAAGGAAATCAATCTTGGCAGATGTAAAGACAAAATGAGAGAACAAAGACAGAGGTGATAAAAGGTTACAGGCAAGGAAAGAGAGAAGGAGAAAGAGACAGAGAGAAGAAGAATGAAAAAATAAGGAGATACAGTAGTTTGGGGTCTTTCTGGTCAGCATCTTTTGAGGATAAGAAAGGGTGGAAACAAACTGCCTTGTAGTGCTTGTGTTTTGTGTGTGTGAGTGGGTTTCCTGAATGGCCACAGCTGTGGAATAGCTGTGAAGTCATCCTAGCAACCAAATAACAGGCCACCAAGGTTCGCACATGCTGGAAAACCAATGGGAATGAACATCTCTGATCATGGTTAGAACTCAAAATATCACTTGAAATATTGTTTGGTCACTGCTATTTAAGTGAAAAGTATGTAGTAGTAAAACTAATGCATATGTAAAATATATTGAGAGAAATTCAGTGGGAGTGATGGCTATAGATGGCAGCGCTTTCGGTTTATGTGTTTGTGTCTCCGGACGTGCTGGAGGAATGGGGTGGGGTGATCACCAGCCCATCTACTTCCCCTCTACCCCCCCCCCCCGACACACGTAAAATCTGCAAGTATGCGTGTGTGTCTATGTGACTAATTACTGTGCAGAACAAGCCACACACCTGTCTGTTGAGGGGGAACACAAAATAATTGAGACAGAGAAGGAGGGAATGGGCTGAGAAAGAAAGAGAGAAAGAAAAACAAAAAGAAAGAAAGAGAAAAAGAAAGAAAGAAAGAAAGTCATGTCAACACCTCAACTGTGAGTGTGTGTGTCTGTTTGTGTGTCTAACAAGCCACCTCTGTCCACCATTTCCAACCTGCTGTTACATATTTAATATCCTGCCAACCCTGCATATAGACCCCTCATTATCTAAGGAGGGACACACACACACACACACGTTTCACATTTAGGGTCGTAACAGGAAATGTCACCTTGGTCCCACCAGACGACAAGCGATCAGTAAAAACCTCTGACATGACTACTGCCACCCTGAGGAATTACAACCAGTGTGTGTGCGTGTGTGCGTGCATGCGTGCGAAAGAGAATGGAGAGAGAGAGACAGGCAGAGAAAGAGAACTAGATGATTTAAAGAAACAAAAATCAAAGTCAAAGTCGGAAAGAGAAAGAGGAGAAGTGTGTGACAAATGCAGATTAGACGCCTGCGAAAGAGTGTGTATGATTGTTTGTTTGTGTCTGTGTGTAATTTGCATTTCAGTGGTCACAGTAATGTACTCAGGGATCAAGACCCCTTATTTTTCTTTGCCTCTGATGTTTCTGATCCACTAATTGGAGCTACTGAGGCGCTGAGGTTAAGTCACTCTGAATAACAACATGAGCTTAACCTGTGAATGAGATGTGAGTGAGTGTGTGTGTGTGTGTGTGTGTGTGTGTCAAATGAGTCAGTGTGTGTGTATACTAAGAGCCATTATCATTAGGGGTGAGTGTGAGGCTAGCTGATTTCCCATTCAGCAGCAGCTGACTGATACTCTGTAACACTGCTCTGCTGAATGGCCCGGGACCGTTTTAACAGCCAGCCACACAAGTCGAGGCCATTTCTCATAGTGACTTCATAAAAGTCTGAACCCCCACTTTAGCCCTAAACCCACCGCGCCCCCTCTCCATCCCCCTCTATCATTTCCATCACTATGCTCTCTCCCTCCTGTGAACTCACCATTGGGTGGTGTCAGGCAGTGTTTGAATATGTGTGAAAGAGATAAATCTGACTTACCTGAGTTGACGAGATGAAGAAGGTGGGAACAGGTAACATAGAGCACCAAAAAAAAAGAGAGAGGAAGGGAGAGAAAATTAGAAACATTGTGTAGCTGACAACAAAAACCATATCATGTAACATTTTAAACCAGACAATCATTAAAACTTTAAAAACATTTCATTTGTTTTGCTTGCGCTGATGAGACGCACACATAGAAGCAAGCAGACCATCTCTCTGTCATTCTCAGGATTAGGTCAATTCTTTGTTGTGTCTTGCTAGGAAATAATAATTTTTGGTTTTCGGGATTTTTATATTTTGGGCATTGTTCAGATAATTCATAATATAACTGTCAGAAATCCTCAAAGACAATGCTGAAATCTGAGAACATGACCACATCGCCACAGAAAAGTCACACTGTGCAAAAACAATTAGTTTGGGATACTCTGATGGATGTTTACAATGGACAGTTCATCTTCATCTTTTCGGCCGAATAAGTTAGTTATTATATTTTATATAAGTTAGAAATAAACTTTGAGTAGAATGTTATTACTGAAAAAATTATCAAAACAACAAAATTCAATATGAATTTTGAGGGATTTTAATTTACTGAAACAAAGACTAATTATCAAATACAGTACATGTACCCTTTGTTTATATGTGGAAGTATATGTAATTGTGTCCCTGTGTGTGAATGACCTGCTTTACTTCCTATTATGTTGCTCCATTCTGTGGCTAATTGACTGGCTAATGTGGGAAGACGGATCAGACCACCAAAGAGTGGAACAGTCTTTTGTTATGAAAGGAACTCAATACCCTCCTTGATGATGTAAGTCAAGTAGAGGGTTTCTGTATGTGTGTATGTAAGAAGCTAAGGACAGATTTAATTCAAAAATGTATCTGTCTTCATCATCTAATGTCTTTTATTCTGACATCTTTCACTAAATTCGGCTCCAGTTTAACATTTCGGTGTATTTATCGACCCAAGACAAATGCACAGCGGGGAGGACACACTACATAAATGATATAACCATGTAGTGAGTGAGCTGACTGAAACAGCAGTGTGTGAAAAACAGTACAACACATGTGCTGGTTAAAAAGTGGAGCCCACCACTGGCTAACTGCTCCTTGTAGACTAATAAAAAACAAATGCTAGATGGAGCAATATAAAAAAAGAAGACAAAAACACTCGGCCACTCATCAGGAGTATGATAGAGAAAGGCAGGAACCAAAGGGGAAAGCAGGAAGAGAACAGGGATGCTCATTAGTAGATAATGGGGGGTGGGAGTGCACCATCATGTGTAATGTGCGGTGATGGAAATAATCCAGTATGCCCACTATGCCGTTTGTGTTCCATGTGGAGGGTGAAGCCTTGTTGTGGTTTGAGCAGCGGAGGCCACCTCCAGCTAACTGCTCCTGGTAGACCTATAAATTTACCTTCATAAACAGGAGAGACTTGGAGAGAAGGGTAGAGGGAAGGAGGTGGAGGAGTGTAAAGACAGAGAGGGGGAGAGGGTGTGAGGTGAGGACAAAGGAAGGAGGGTAGGAAAGAGGCATGTGGAAATGTAGAATACATAGATGAATGGAGAGAATAGGGAAGGACGGTTGAAATAGATATGTGAGAATGAATATGTAGATATGAAGGAAATATGTCTTCTTAATTCCTCATTTCTCATTGCCTTTTATCTTTTGTGGTCTCCTCTCTTTTCCTCCTTCTTATCCTATCTTCTCCTTTCGCGTCCTCATTTGTTTGCATCTTCTCTCATTTCCTTCCTTTGTTTTCTTTAACATTTTCTTTTTCATTTCACCCCCCTTAAAATACCATAAATAGATTTAAATCTTTGAAATGCAGGAAGGTGAAAATGTTCGTGACTAGGCTGGTTTGATCATTACCAAGGGGCTCTACGACTCATTGGAGTGACAGGCCTCAGAGAGGTTACCCGTGGCAACTCCGCTCAACCTTACTCAAGAGGCTTCTTCTTCTCAACCAATCACTTCCCCAGATGGTGCCGGGTCATCCAGGAAGT
>NC_048418.1:5894425-5898101 GCF_013103735.1 Etheostoma cragini | reverse complement strand
CACACACACACACACACACACAAACACACACACACACACACACACACACACCAAATGACTGTCTGCATGTTTTAGTGGCCAACTGTGCATTTAACCTTTACAGCTTCAAACTTTATGGCCAAGACAAACAACACAGACAGCTAAACAGACATGAGTGACGCGGTATTTGACGGTGAGTGTCTTTTTAAAATAAACTATGAATAAAGAAACTACAAGCCTAAATGAAATAAAATGAAAGGATATGGACTTAGACAGCGGGCCATAAAATTGCAATAATCTACAAACTGCAGCAAACTAAGGCGTAAATTTCTCCAAATTGTTTTCCCTTGCGTCTCCTGTCTCTGTCCCTCTACTCCATCCATCATAACAAACCCCAGAGATCTCTGAAAACAAAGATGACTCACATCTATGAGAAAAAACAAAATACTGTACATGACACCATCCTGCCACATCACATTGTCTTTTTCCTGTTCTACTTTAACTTTTTTAAATCCAACTTCCATGGCTTTATGTTAGACTTTCCAAAAAATGTCGGTGAGTGTGTGTCTGTGTTGCATTTTCTATGTGTGCTGTGCGTGTCTTTTGAAAGCAGCTGGAAACTTCTCAGAGAAGTGAGCCTCCAGCTAGGGCAGTCATCCACTATTAGTTTTACTGTTAAGACCATCAGACTCTTCCTCTCACGCACACACACAAACACACACACATATACACACACAAGCTCGCGCACACGCACACACAAACAGAGTGGGGTAACAGCACTGTTTCTGAATTTTAGGCCTTAACTTCTCAAGGGTTTGTACCACAGCTGATTTTACCTCCTTTGACTTTCAAATGCACCAATTATTATTCCACTAATGCTCTTTTGTGAGCTGACTTCAAATTTAGATCTGGCAGAGGAGGAATCCTTGTGTCGGGGTGTAGACAAAAAAATATGGCTTTATTTCACCATTTCTAGACTTCCTGGATCTTTGCTGTAGATTCGAGACCTGGATATTCCATAAAAATCAAGAAATTGTATAATATTTTTATAATCTTGGAAAAATGATTTGACAGTAGATTTCTTTCTCAAATTACCATATTTGATTTTTGTTATCAATAATTTTGCATCATCTCACGATTGTGAAACAACTGCTACAAGTGCCAAAAACATATCAGAGGTCAAACACACTAAAACATGATGAAATTTGAGATCAAAAAGAGGCTTTTTAACCCACATATCCATCTGTGCTCTGAATGATTTGCCAGCCCTGGGGAATCTTTGTCTCATCTATCTCCCCCTCTCCTTGACTGTTTTTTCTTTGTGTCATTTCCCATTCCTTCTTTAACCTCCTTCCCTCCATCTCTCCCCTAGACCCAGAATGCTTAGAGCCTCTTCCCAGCTGCCTTTGAACCAAGATCAGAGGAAGCATTTTGGCTCACACACACACACACACACACACCCACACACACACACACACACGAGCACTGCTGCTCGTTCAGGTGCAAGAGATCGTCTGCTGTTTTGATTGTCAGGCTCTCTCACTGTGTCTCTCTATCCAGGACATTTACTCTTTCCCTGTTGAGTCTTGCAAATGCACAAAAGACAGTACTGACCCCCTGTTGACTATCAAAGTAATCTCAGTATGATGAAAAAGAATCCAATGCAGCTAGAATAAAGACAAAATATAATTTCGTCACTTTGTTGGAGAACTGAAATTCATTTTAGGTGAGAGACAACATTTCCTTTCAGTCATGGACCTTCGTCAGGCCCACCAAAAGTAGATCCTTAAACCTTTTTGTACAACTAGAAATGTATTTTCTATTATCTAATTTTCCTTCACACCTGTCTTCCTGGTGTACATTAGACAGCAGATGTAAATGTTGTCACTATTATGCATCCGATAGCTTCCTTACTCTTTTCTTTGTATCACTACTGCCCCGTTTTGCTGCTTCAGTGCAGATTTCTTCAATTGAAACGGTAAAACCAGCGTCAGTGTTGTGCAATATTTGTAAAATATGTCATTTTCACTTATACCACTGCTGTCTTCATGACCTATGACAGTTACATAATTTAATAAATAAAGATAAAGAAAAAAAAAAAAAAGGTGACAAATGGATAGAGACTGTTGTAGATGGATGAGCAGCTAGAGGTTAAATTTCCATTTTGAACAAGTCACAATAAAAGGCAGCTGCCGCTTTTTGGACAGCAACATTGTCATTGGTGTGTGTGTGTGTGTGTGTGTGTGTGTGTGTGTGTGTGTGTGTGTGTGTGTGTGTGTGTGTGTGTGTGTCTGTGTGTGTTTAAGCAACGTTAAAAAGAGCAAAAACAGGCAGGAGGGGAGCAAGCTTAACTGCTACCTTTTACACCTGTCAGGAGCCAACTCAAGTGTGTTTATACTATATTTATATCTGACTGACACACACACACACACACACACACACACACACACAAAGAGAAACAGGCGGCTGTTGCAAAAAAGCTGTTCAACAACGTAGCTGCAATTTTGTGTAAATTTTTCCTTAAAGAAACACACACCTACACAGTCAGAGTTGTGTGTATTGTGGAGCTATCATATAGTTGCTGTCAAAGCCACCGCCAATTATGACCATTAGGAGTCCCATCATGTCACTGGCTGTCCCTGTGCTGCTACCCCCCTGAGCCTCCCTGCACCACCCTCTCAGAGCCCAGACCCTATAATCTAACCTCACTTTGCTCCCATCAAACACACACACACAAAACAGATTGTTACGTGTGGTGTTTATCTTTTCCTTTTTTCTTCCCATGTCATTTTTTTCTAAAAGAGGCGAATGGATGTTTGAGGTTTAGAAATAAACGTTCTTCCTGTATAGATAAAGAGCCAGAAACAGCAAAGTACTAATGGTGAAATTGTAATCCCTTGGTTCTGCCTCTCTGTGGTTTTTATTTCACATAAAAAGGTTAGTGCTACAGACAGACAGAAGTGCTTCTTCGTTCACCTCTCATTTTTGTACCTTTCTTCCCATCATCCCCCCCACACCGGTACCTCAGTGATGTTTGAGTTGTGTGCATTGGATTCAAAAGAAAATGGCCATTAAAGTATGGAGAGCAGGGGGAGAAGTGCACTTCATTTCACACACTCTGAAAGCTCCGGTGCAATACGTTGGGATCTGTCATTGAGGGAGATATACACATTTCCTGTGGGTGAAAACGTGTGTTTACACTGAGTCAGACTGTGTGTGTGTGTGTGTGTGTGTGTGTGTGTGTGTGTGTGTGTGTGTGTTGTACAGGAAGCCATTAGCTTGGTAGCCAGAGGCTAGACAGTAGTTGAACCACCTGTTTAAGTTAACAGGTAGCTCTTAGTTTACGAGTCTAAGTAGTCTGTTTTCTGTGGAGAGAGAGAGTGGCTCAGTGGCTTCTGTTCAACAGAGTTCCTTCCATTGTGTCAGCCTGGTCACAAGGCAACTATTATGGTAAATAAACCATGTAACTTTCCATTGGTTACTTAAAAGAAAAAGGGAAATGTTAACAAATAATGGTAATATTTAATAAACATATTAAATGACAGAAAGTCTTTGAGTGAAAGGTTGAGTGGGCTGAGTGAAGAGGATCACAACTCAAGCACAACTCTCTGCGGGGTGACGTCCCCTTCACTCACACTCACACACACACACACACACACACACACACACACACACACACACACACACACACACACAC
>NC_048418.1:5885633-5894325 GCF_013103735.1 Etheostoma cragini | reverse complement strand
TGTGTGTGTGTGTGTGTGTGTGTGTGTGAGATCGCACGTGCCAGAATCTGGTGTATCATGCAGGGAGCACTGACCAAAGATATCAGTATACCGCTGAGCCCGTCACAGAGCTAATCCATCACACACGCGCATACACACACAAACACAAACACGCACACACACAAATTACATTTTGAAAATGGTTATGTTTTTTTCCTTATTGAGTAAGCCAACAGTTTGTGACACTTGAGATGTTCATGAAACATTCAACACAGACAACAAATGCATTCCAATGTGTTCTTAAATTAACAGAGCTAGAGAAGAGAAATGGAAATTACAACAAGAAAATAAAAAGAAGCAAGAAGAGGGGACCAAAGGAGCTCTCTTAACTTTCTATTAATGCTGCTTGTTTGAAAAAATATTTGTCACAGATGGTTCTTTAAATATATAAGAGTGGAGTACCCCAACATGGGCACTGACAGTCTGTCTGTCTTTATTCACCCCCTTTTTCTATTCCACCTCTCTCTAGTAGAGCTCCCCAACCACTTTGGGAGGGGAAGAGGACAGGCAGAGGAGAAAGAGAAGGATGGATAGATGGAGAATGTAGAGAAAGGCTGGAGGGATGGTGTAGAGGTGATGGAGGAGGGTGTAAATGCAGCAGCAGTGAGTCAGTCAGTCAATGGTTTGGAGAAGAAACCAACACAAAAGGAGTTGATGTGTGTGGCTCTTTTCAAGGCTGGTGTTTTGTGTGTGTGTGTGTGCATTGGTAATGTGTATGTGTGTGTTGGTGGGGGGACCTACCCCTTTTTAAGGGGCAGCTTGGGGGGTTGACAATGGGGTGGAGGGTTGGGTGCATTAAGCTCCCTTATAGCAAGCTGAGTGCAGTCACCGAGCCAAGGGGCTGGTCATTTTGCTGTTTTCACTGAGGGGGAAAAAAGGAGGAGAAGGGGGGGGGGGGGGGGGGGGGGGGGGGGTTCTCTCTGTGGTGACAACATCCACCTCTTCTTTTCTCGAACCATTCTTGTGCTTCTCCATAGGCTTTTCTTCAGGGTTAATACAGCCTGCAGCAGAGAATGGGATGGGGTGGCTTGGTGGAGGGGAGCGCTTTAAGGCCAAAACGAAAACCCCTCCAACCCCAAAGGCTTTTATTACGATCAAGAACTGTTGGAGCACTCAACACTGGAGAAGTTAGACTGACAGAAACACAGGGCTGGATACAATTTGTTCTTTTTTTCTTAGCACTTGATATACAATAGGACATTGAAGAGCTGTATGACGTCATATAGGGAAGTGAACAGGACAAAAGCAAAAAAAACATGACGCAATGACAAACAAGCTACAGATGCTATGACACTTTTTGTCAACATCAAGGTAGCGAAGCGTACTGATTACCAGTCTGGTACTTGATGAGGAGCACAAACATGCACTTAAAGATTGAGATACTGTTCTGAAGCCAGAAGCATGGTGTCTGTGAACTTAAAGCTAAAGTTGTTAGCGTTAGCTTGCTAGCTAACATTTCTTGGATTTTCTATGGTTATGGGTGCTGGACCGTTATTGTAAACATTTTGAAATCATAATTCATCTAACACTGCTTGCAGCTCAGGTAGAGTCAGTTGGAGTCTACGTGGTTGTAAACAAAGGAGCATTTTTTGCTAATGTTGAAGCTAATATTTTCTTTGCTAACAACCCGTTTATTTCTGAGGAGATTTACAATGAATCAAATTTTCACAAACGGCAGATTTAAAATGTAATAATGGTAGTGTGGTAACACTTACTTCTGTTAAAAAAAAATTGTTAATGTTGCTTGTAAAGTTTAAACCGTACGGACAACTTAGTCTGCTCATGTTACGGTATGTTCAAAGCACTGGTGGAAGAGAAGAGAGTGACAAAAGAAAGGGAAGCAGCAACAGTGAGTGAATGAGAGAAAGGGAAAGGATGAAAGCTGTCTCCACTTTAAAGTGGATTAGGGGCACACAGTGCTGAAACAATAGGAGGTAAAAAATCTAATTAGGCCTCCCGAAACATCAAACGAGGGAGGCCAGTAATAGCTGAGCTTCCTCTGTTGCTAATCTGTTGACTCAATGTGAACGATACACACTGTTATTCACCACTGAAGACAAGCTGTTCTGCTGCTCTCTGCCTCTGTGTGCTGGGTTGGACTTCTTTTCTCATTTGCTGCTTTTTACAGCTTTTTTGCTTCTGTCCACTTTTGAGTCTTTGGCTTCAAAGGCCTCAGTGCAAAGGTACGGCTGAAGTCAAGCTAGGAAATGTTGACTGCTGAAGGTAATGTTATGTGGTTTTTGGTCTATCCTGTCCTGTGTGGTCTTGTCTTGTCCTTTCTTCTGTCCTGCTCTGGTCTTTTCTTAGGGTCCTGCAATTTTTTTCGACTATGTGCCTCCTCAGCTCTGTTCTGGTCTTCGCTTCCCTGCTGTCATTTTGTTCTTGACAGCTTGCCTCGCTGTACATATTCCATATTTATGTTCTCTACCCTGTCATATCATTTCTTCTCATCTCCTACTGTCAGTTGTTCTCCCCACCCTGTGATCTGACTTCACAGGAATGAAACTTACATACAAACATTCATATGAAGTCCATGCAAAAAACACTGATCTGAGTTCCATAACGTATCTTGGGCGGAACACCCCTCAGGGAAAGAAAAGAGGCGATAGAACGACAGGCGACATAGAACCAGAAAACAAACGAAAAATAATGATGTCCTAACTTTGAAATCCGTACCCCTGCTTTTGCCACTTACTGCCCCAGACTTATTTTTAATCCTATGCTTACTGTTGGTTTCCTCTACGTCATGCATACTTTACTCTCATTCTTCCAAAAACATCCCTAAAATAAGTAAAGAAAGTCAGTAATAAGTCAAAACTATATACTTTATTATAAGCTGGTGTATATTCATTATCAAGACAATCCATCACTGTCTACATCTGGATGTCTATAGCACTGGAGTTTCCTTACAAAATGACTTTCTCTCCCTCTACCCCTCCCACAGTTCCCAGTAACGGAGAAGAATGCCCCAGCAGCGATGCATGTTCCATTGTTCACGCTCTGCCTCCAATTTGCTCTTCACATTCTGCGGCCTCGGCCGAGACGTTACGCCGGCTTAAGGGACAAATCGCACACACAAAAAGAGAGAGAAAGACAGAGGTGGGGGGTGTTGAGTAAAAGATATGGAGAAACGAGAAGTGGGGGGATAGGGCTAACCCTCTTCACAGCAATGCAATTATGGTCTGCATTTGAAGCCGGCTGGGTTTTGTGGCAGCCTCTCTCCCTCTTTCTCTCGCCGTCACTCTCTGTACTTTAGCGGCGCAGCTAATAGCCATAGCCGCAGCAATTTCTACGGTACATGACATTAACATGGTAGCGTGTCGCCGACAAAGGGAGGCATTCAAAGGGACTTAGAAAAGAGCAGCGGTCTCGCCTGGTTAAGTAGGCCTCAACCTGCCAAGACAGAAAGACAGAAAGACAGCTAGTGTGTTTATTACCAGAACCACCTAGGGAGAGCAGAGGAAAGGATGAGCGACCAGAGAGCAAAGACAAATTAGTCAGACAGACAGAGAAAAGCAATAACACCCTCTTTGCCATAGTGTCCCTGCTCTTCCCCTTTAGCTCTGTTACAAGTGGTCCTTAAAATATGCACCGCTAAATAGACGGAAGCAGCCGCATGAGTCAATGAAATCTTACCGCTAACATGTCCAAAAAGAATGCAGACACTTTAAATGACGCTCATAAACAATGCGGTACGAGGAATAGCAGGCCAAATAGGATTGGGTTTCATTTTAGATATACGTGTAAAATTCAACACGAAACTGGGACCACCAACCGAGACAGCTGCTCGCTCTGTAACGACTAAGAGTATTAATACACGCAGAAAGATCGTACATGTTATGGGAGTAACCAGGAGTGTCTATGTGCTAGTGTGTGTGAGAAACAGGTGGTCAATTTAATAATTTGACACACAGTAGCAACGATTTTGTTCCCTCTTTATCGGAGTGTTACCCTGACTAATTTGAGTGAGCATGTGTTTGCTTTAATGCCAGATTCTTCACGGGCCTTGAAATGAAAATACAATGAGAATTTTGTGCCACTGTATGATAATCCCTCACACACACACGTTATACACGCAAACATAAAGAAACTTTCAAATTTCAGTATACACATTATCTAAGCTAAATGCAAATATGATGTCTTGCATGTTGCTGTTGTATGGCATATACATAACTAAAGGACAAAAAGCTGCTAAAGTGACTGCCAATGTAGTTCTTCTTCAATAAAAATGATTTCTTCACTTCCCCCATTCGACAATTACTAAAGTGATATTTCTGTAGTGTGTCTAATAGTACAAAAAGTTACCTTATTGTGATTGTGTACTTTCTATGGCATTGTTCTAAAGATCCATTGCAGGATTACTATCATTGGCTCTATATTTGCATTAGTAATGGTCTCTGTCTTTGAAACACTCACTTATACATACATACACACACACCCGGTGCAGGATGTGAGGTTAAAATGGGGGAGATGAGCAGAAGGCAGAGTGAGTCAGTGGCCGTGGGTTTGACACAAAAGACGTTTCCAAAAGAGAAAGTTGGGAGGCACAAAGAGAGAAAGAAACGAAGGAGCAAAACGGCTGCCTGGGCACAGAAGGAGGAGGAGGAGGCTAAAGTGAGGGTAAACTCCCACATTTATACACACATACACAACAAGGGAACCCCCGCTCCATTCAAAAGACCATCTGTGGCTTGAAATGGATGAGTGTTGTGTGTGTGTTCAAAAACATTTTGGTTTTAATTCTGGTGCCTCCAGAGCAGGCGGAGCAGAGAGGGGAGGAAGGGAGGAGAAAAGGGAGGCAGGCGTGAAAGGTCCTGCGTCCTATCACTTTCCTTAAAAAAAGAGGGAAGACCGTATACAAATGAATCAGAGATACAGAGAGGGACTGTGTGTGTGTGTGTGTGTGTGTGCGGGCCCCTATAACATAGGGCCAACTACACAAACCAAATTACACGGGGCGAGCTGGACAGACACAGCTATTTTGTTAACAAAACCACTCTGAAATCTGGCATTAGAGACACACAGAGTGACTAGCTGGGACAGACGTTAAGGGCCAGTTTAGGAAATCCACCATGTCCCACTAGAAAAATACACAATCAATGCTTTTAATGCCAAATTAGCCCCAAATCATTTCAGCCATTGCCTTGCCACAAAGTATTCCTATTAACTTAATCATGTAAAGACCTAAATGTGTGAGTTATCTTCAACATATAGTATACTATTCCTTTCTTTGTTGTCTTTATTCTAGTTTATTGTGTTTTATAAGCCATTCCCACAGAGATTTACACTGTGTTGATGGCCCTTACTAGTGGTATTAAATTGTATTGTAATCTGTATTATATTTTTTATCATATATTTATCGTTAGGTGTCTTATAGTAATGTTGCTACATAATAATAGTGTATTCATTATTCCTAATCCTGATTTGTTTTGGGTGATTTTGGTTTGTTTTGAGATTTTGAAAAATCTGTTAGATAACTCTTAGATTTCAAATGTATGCATTTTTTTCCAATTGTTTTAATGTAAATGCGCTGATAAAAAAAAGACCCGTTAAGGTATTTTCCAAAAGGAGTGATTTATTTAGAAAAAAAAAATGAAAGATACTTCTCAAAATGATTTAACTAAACTTGTTGTTGCCTCTTGCGGAGTCTCCACCCCCCCTCCCCCCTTCACTCTCCCCTCTCCATGTTGTTGTCTCGCTCTCTCCAGATTGAGTGCCTCCAATTCATTTCCACCCCCCTCCATGTCAATTAATTAAGTGCACGCTTTTCTTTAGCCGTGCACGCCAATTAGCATGAGATAAATATGCATTAGTCAAATTATCTCATCTTGTCGTTTACCACCCTGCACCCCTGTTCGGATGTTAACGGTAATTTGCATCATGAGTATTTTTAAATGCGTGTTAATTAGGCCCAGGTATTAGGTCCTACCTTGATACGGGACCTAAGGAACGTGTTTAAGTGCTTTTCCAGCAAATGGGAACCTGACATATTTTAATTAAAGGGTACAAATGAGTAGGAAGGGAGGGGTTGGCATGCTGTAGCATATGTTGAAAGTAAAAGCTTAATTATATAAATAAATATCTTTAAAAATCTGATACTGATATCATTATTAGATAACAGTGTGTTTGTTACAAATGTGTTATTTCAAAAATAATATTCCAAGAACATGTGGCCATTTCAGTCATACATTTCAAAGCAGTATACTACTATAAACCCACGTGTAAAAATGAAAAATATGATCCATTCCAATAACAATATGCCAATGGCCTTCTCAATCTCCAAACTTCCTGCAAGATAATCAAATAATGGGCCTAGAAGTCGATTTTCTCTAATAGGCGTAGGGGCAATTCAAACGATAGACTTCATAGCATTACATCACTCAGAGAGCACTCTGACAAGCCATTTACTGACAATGAATTACCTCACTGCCCATAAAAACTAAACTAATGTGAAATATCACATATTTTAATCAACTTGGAGGAGGGGGCAAAAGTATTGCACTTCTCAAAAATTTGGACCAAGGCCGGACATTTTGGTGGCAAGCCTTAATTAAATTAACGTAGGACCATATTTGATCTGCGCACATTAAAAACTCTGAGCTTTATGGCTCAATTCCTAAAAAGTATCACGAGAGGTTAACGACTTGTAGAAAAGGACCGTGCAGGTTTTTCTTTTTTTTTTATTACGTGTGGACAGTGTTTTATTGTCCAAAACTAAATCCAGGAAAGTGATTTTTCAACAGGTTCTCCTGCTGCACCTCAGCATTAAATCAGAAGAGGATCATCTAAAGGACACATTTCTTCATTTAGTGTTTCTGTAAAGCTAAGTGAGGAGAGGAAGAGAAGGATGGATCGGGTGTTTGCACCTAATCCATTCTCTCTCACACATACTGTACATATACACGTAGTAGAGTAGTCTCAATGGGAACTTACTCTTAAAGAAATCTGTTATCTCTGGAAGAAACTAATAACATTTTAGAATGCTAGATACTGCAGAAATAAGTTTATATAGGAGTGTTATTATTATACAGTAAACTTATAACACTCCTATAGCAACTTATGATGTTTCATGTCATCATTCAGTATGGAGTGACATTGAGCACCGGCACACAATTCAAGGATTTAGCAATATTCCTTCTCAATTCTTTGCTAGATTTGGTCTTTTTGTGGGATTATTGACGATAGGTAAAATTTACAATATTGTCAGCTTTCATTTCTCTGCTGCTATTTTTAAAACACTTTGTTGGGATTTTTTGGGGATGTGAACTGAGACAAGATGGAATATACAGTATGCATAAGATGTATAAGGATGGGTATGTGTGGGATATGCGTATATACATCTGCATCTCCACATTTCTCATATATTTAATATGCTAGCTACCTTTTTCACATATTGTCTTTTAACATTATCTATAATTGCATTTTTTCGCTGCTGATTGGTTTCTATGTTTGTTTTTATGATGGTCCGATGCAACGTCATTTTGTTCTACACTGCACTTCCCAACGTGTTTTTGGAATGACAACAAAAATAATCTTGAATCTTGAATCTTTTAAAGTGGGGTTAGGAGGTATTTATCGATAGTCGGTGTATTACCAACTGTAGATGGCGGTCGGAGTGTCGGCACGGAAACTACACAATGTACTGCTGTTTACGGTGGAACAGAGCTAAACGTATTTTGGCCACTGAAAAAATAAGCCTACCAAAAAAAAACTTTGCCTTGTCGTCAGTTATAAATCAGTTAGTTAGTTTGTGTTATTGTGTGTTTTAAAGGGTTAGTTTGGATTCTACGCATCTGTTGTCATAGCAAGAATCTGTAAGTGATGAAGAGCTTCATGAAGTCCAAAAAAAGTAAAGGATCTGCTACCGATTCTTAGCTGAGCACTACATTCTCTCACAAAACAAAGCCTGAATGGCTGAGAAAGAAAGTGCAGCGTGGTGTCAGTGTGCGTGTGTGTGTGTGCGTGTGTGCGCGTCTATGAGACTTCTTGTTTCCTGACCTCCGGAGCACTCAGTCCAAGCCGACCTACTCAGACAAACTGACAGGACCTCCCACCCTCTCTCTCTCTTTCTTTCCCTCTCTCTATCAATTATCATTTGTCCAAATTGAGCATGAATCATCTGCCTCAACTTTACGCAAAATGCTAATTTTCAGTCCACCATTTTTCTTGATGAGCTACTTGTCACTTGGGTTGTGTGTGGGAGTGTGTGTGTTGGGAAAGCAGGGGGTCTGTCTTGGCCATTCAGTCAAAGAAAAGCTTGTCAGCATTATCAGCTTTCCCTCTGAAAACCTAGAGGTCCTTTAGTGCCTTTTGCACAGGGGGATTGGACCTATGTCACTGCAGATTTAGTGCCTTGCTCAATTGCCTTTTTTTATACAGATAATGGCTTTGGTTAAATAAATAAAAACATAGCACCATGTGCATTGTTTCATACAGTAGCACCTGATCATTCAAAGTCATGAAATGTGTCCAGTAATACAGAAGTAAAATTGTATTTCTAAAATGTCTTCTAAGTACCTCAGCTTGTGGAAGAAGAGACAAAATCAGATAAAAAGTGGAAATTGGAAGGTGTTGGGTGGACAGAGCAGAGGGGATGGGCCGGTGTGTGTGTGTGTGTGTGTGTGTGTGTGTGTGTGTGTGTGTGTGTGTGTGT
>NC_048418.1:5884726-5885491 GCF_013103735.1 Etheostoma cragini | reverse complement strand
GGGGGGGGGGGGCATGGTCCCTCTAGGGAAAGCGCAGTCATGCAAGGTATTACCCGGCTCCTCCTCCTGCTATCTCCTGTCGCTTCCTGTCCTCCTTTCTCCTCCTGCTCTCCACTGCAATTCATGTCCATCTTCCATATCTGTCTGTATTACAGCTCCGTTATTTCTTGGCCTTTTGCTAACCTTGGCCTTTTTCTAGAACCTGAACCTTTTACACATAAGAGCCTTATCATCAGGAGATATAAGGAATGGTTTATGCTATGTATTTCTATAGGTAAAGGTTCTCAATGAAGGTGTTTTCCCTAAAAAAAGGCAGTTTTTGAGTGTTTTGCCCACTTATAATATACCTTAAGGAAGTATACACATTTTAAGATTGCCTTTGAAGAGTATCTTTGCAAGCAAAGTGAGCATATTTCATATTTGCCTTAAAAAAGCCCTCTGCAATGTTCTAAAAATGTCATTGCGAGTTTTAGCGACAGAGAAAAACAACTCCCATTATATGAAATGATTCATTCAAACCTGAGGTCTAAAATGGTGTGTAGCAGAACACTGACTTTACAGAGAGGCAACGAGATAAAAGAGCAAAAATAAAAGTTTTCAGTGTGTTGTAAAAAAAAAAAATACACCTGTTTCTAACACATTGTTCTCTCAAAGAAAACTGTTTTTGCTCACATGTAAACTCTGTTTTCCCTTTTCTGGTTTTACAAAAGAAGGAAAGTGTTTTGAAAAGCCTTCTGAACCTCACCCCCACGCCCCCTTCTCTCT
>NC_048418.1:5880700-5884626 GCF_013103735.1 Etheostoma cragini | reverse complement strand
ACAAAATTCTTCTCAAATGTTTACCTACTGGAGACAAGAAGTCTCCTACTTCACTAAAAAGTCCATTCTCAATGTGCACTGGAGGTTTTAAGTTTCCAAATCACACTTGTTGAAGTTGCATATTGGCCCATGATTGGCTTCTACTAGTGATGTCACAAATCCTACTCATACGCACGTACAGGATGTAAAACTGAGATTTAAGGTGAGTTCAAAGAAACTTTCTTCCTTCAGCAGATGAAAGTGAAAAGGAGCCTTCTGGTGTCAAAGCCTGCTCATGCATCACTGCACGGTGAAGCGCAAACATCCAAGTCAAGTAACAAGACCCAAAACCCATTCTTTTAACCAATCAGGACTTCAAATCTGACTGAAATGTGTAATTTATAGTTTATGGCCCTGTTGATGAATTCATATTTGTTTAAATTTACCTAACTTTAAATGCTGATCATAACACTAAAGGTCAATATCAATCAGTCTAATGCATACACACACTTTCAATGTGTGTGATGTGAATGGCTGCGAATAAGGGAGTCCCCATTACACAAGCAAGGAGGAAAGATTTGCATCATTAAAAAAAATTGGGGGGGCCAGACACGTTCCCCAGATTGGGCAGAAAGAAGAAAAATGTTTATCCTGTAGCTCTCTAATCATTTAGGGGGTTAGGGATTCATCTGAAACGACCAAATATGGGCCCGCTTCCTGCTGGAAGACTAATGGCTTTAGTATTAATGAAAGTCTTTCTTTCCCAGGATGAGAAATTAATCAAAGATAGAGAGGGAGAAGGAAGATATTAAAAGTTTAACTGGGGCTAAGTAATTAATTACCATCTCAGAGAGCCTTTGACAAAGATAAACTCCTCCAGATTAAGATTTATGTATACACTGTCCAGATGAGTACATCACAAAAGGCAGGATCAAATGTGCAAGAAGGATGGAAGAAAAGAAAGAGAGATAGAAAACAGGAGAAGAAGGGTGGAAGGATGGGAAAGAGGAAGATAAATAGCCAAAACATGAATGGAGGAGAAGAGGAACAAAAGAAAGGAAAAACAGAATATCAAATGAATACGTAGGGACGAAGAGAGAAAGGAGAAATGACATAAGAAGCAATGAAAAAAGTAATGATGGGAGGAAAACCAACAAAAAATGGAAGATGAAAAGAAGGGAAAAGGAAAGGAAGCAGGGCAGAAAGTAGTAGAAAACTTAAACGAGAAAAGAAAAAAGGGAAAAAATGGTGGAAGATAAAAGATAAAGGAAATACAATGTGAAATAAAGAAATGACTGTAAAAAAGAGGAATAAAAGTACAGATAGTGTAGGAAAGAAACAACTCTCCCCATCTACCAACACCTTCCTCTCCTCTCCCCGCTGACAACCCTCCTCCTTCCTTCCGTCTTTTCCCCCCCCCGCTCATTCTCCCCTCACTGTTAAATTATTCACGGGCCACTTCTGCACCACGCTTGATTAAGTTTTCATTTCTGCAAATTACCATTCGGAAACGCGCCGCGCTACTAAATCACATAACCACTACAAGCTACAAGACTGTTTACCTGCTGTTATACAGAGAGAGGGGAAGATATGCAAAGAGAAACGAAGACGGCATCAATGATTGCATTATACCTTAATCATTTCTTTGTATTGTTTTGATCATTATGTATTGTAAACCTCTTTGTCAACACGGTTAGTTCTTCGACAGTCATGCCGGTAAAGCACCTTTTGATTCAAGTGCAAATTACAAGCCGAAAAAGAGACAACAAAACAGAAACGTGGAAAAAGATAAACAGATGTAAAGAGAGTGTGAGGTTGCTGTTCTAGTCTCTAATCTACTGTACATACATGGTGATGTACTCTGATTGCACAAACCCTCAGTAGGTTCCATTAGGTAATAAGTACAATGAGAGGGAGACCACACATTTCACACCCGGTTAAATCCCTATTAGTGGGCATGCATTGTAGTCATTTTTTAAGCATTTGAAGTGTCCAGCACCACAAAACGTCACAGCAACTGAGAAGAATGGCTTTACCTCACTAATTGAGATCCAACCTGTTTGCACAAGTGGAATTGTAATAGCAGCTTTGTACGCTTCTCCATGCATAGGAAGTTAAAAATCTAAACTTAAAGCTGCACTACGGATTTTCTTTTTAAATACTTACAAAGGAAAAAAGGAGTATAAGTGATGTGAAAAGGGTCGCTAGTGATAAACCTACAGAGAATTATCATCCAACTCTGCCACCCAAAGCGCAACACAGTGCTTTAGTGTCTTCTTAGCTAACTGTTTTGGATTTAAAGCACGCAACTTTACTATTTTGCTTCAGTCTCAGCGCTTCCATCAACCTTGTTTCCAGCTGCAGTTTTCATTGGCAAAGAAAAACTATGATAACAGACAATTGCAGTTCTAATAACAGACTATTGTCTTAGTAAAGGGCTTGCACGTTGTCATCAATAACATACTTTCCTTCATTTTATGCATTATAAGATTACACTTTAAAAGAAGCTAGCTGATGCAAAAGAAAGAGAGAGAGTGACTAACATGTCAAAGGCCTCCTCTCCAAACATAAGGGCCGGGACGATGTGCTGTTGTCCCAGTTCGGTTCTTTCACAACACATGGGTGGTGATTTGATTTGAATTATGGTTATCATTTATTGCCATTCTAGAAGTATTGTGATTCATTAGTTTGGGATTTTCTTTTCCTTATTAAAACAAAAAAAACAAAAGTTGAATAATACATTTCTAAATACAGTATATCATGAACGTTGACAGACCATATTGGAATGAAAAAATAGGATTCTGGAGAAAAGTGTCCATATTAAAAATGGTTGCAAAAATAGAATCACAATGTTTTTTTGATTTATTTTCCCAACCACTACCAACCATCATTCAAATGAAATAAAAAGTTCACGTTCATTGTTGGAGATTTAACATGACAACAAACATCACTGAAAAAATGAACGCAGTGAGCAAAATTCTTTTCATCACCCCATTGAAAAATACAGTTGAACACAATCCGAGCAATTGTCTTCTCAATCCACAACTTCTGGAGCGTCCTGCCTGGCGTCCTCCATGCCTAAGAGCCCATCATGTCTATGATCTACAGCTAAAAGGGATCCACTGGGGCGACGTAAGCGGCAGTTAGGGAAATGGCCGGTGGTTAGGATGAAGAACATGCATGTTTAGGCCTGGGAGAGGCAGTGGGAGCTGGAGCCCTGATTTGTGTGTGACTGTGTCTGCAGGTGTGCAAGACAGTGGGAACTCCATACATTTCTGGATGTATGGTATGATTAGGGAAGGGCAAGGTCCTCGCAGGGGTGAGGACTGTGGCTGTGCGTAATGCATATGTTGCCAGTATGCAAGAACGTCTGTGCTGTGTGTGTGCAACATAGTAGTCTCTGAGGCCCTGTAAGGCAGCAGGTATCCCGCTCTTGTGAACCACCCTCATACATTTCTTAGAAAAACTGGACTAGACCCCCTATGGAAATAACACTGGAAATATTAGGACACAGACTCACAGACTGGACCACACACATGCACTCTTCCTTTTCTAACGCCTCATTACCGCTAATTGGTTCACATAGGTAGATTTATGGTTGGGCATGTGTACAGACAGCAAATCAGCAACAGAATACAAAGGGCTCCTCTGTGGCTACAAGATAAAGATAAGCATCAGACCATATACACACATGCACATACACCTGTAGCTAGCAGATAAGCGCTGGCCTTTCATTGTAGAAACAACAGGTTCTGATTTACTACTTTGGATAACTGCAGCAAAATGCCTGCGATTATACTTTTCTCACTGTGTGTGTGTCTGAGAGGGAGAGTGGTAGACAGTTGATTTGTGTGATCTCTCTGATGAAAGCAATCTGTCACTGGGTGGCTACACTTGTGTCAGGCGGTATCATGTACGGCTGCATCTGTGCGTATTGTGAGCGTGGT
>NC_048418.1:5858200-5875700 GCF_013103735.1 Etheostoma cragini | reverse complement strand
CAAGTCTGTGTTATATTGGATTGATTTTGCACAAAACCATTAAGATATAGCTCAAAGCTGCTGGAATCATTGCAAATCCTTATCAACTCGTACCGCTTTGGTTTTTGATGGCAGTTCGTGTGTTTTGTTGAGCTTTCTGCAAGACTAGAGGAAGAAGAAGAAGATGAGGAGGAATTGGAAGAGGAGGAGGAGGAAGTGGAGCGGAGGGAAGAGAAGATGAGAGGAGGCAAGAGAGGGAGGAAGGGATGAAGGCAACAGAGGAGAGGAAGCAGAGGAGCCGGCGAGTGGAGAAGAGGTGACAAGGCTTTGGGGACAGACAGAGGCATGAATAATTTATCAACACTTCTGATGGACAGATTAGGGGAAAAAATGAAGAGAGACGAAGCGAGAGAGAGAGAGAGAGAGAAAAGGGAGGGAGGGGAGAGAGGAAGTGAAATTGAAAGCAGAGGAAGGGGAGGAATAAAATGACAAACAGAAAGAGAAAGAGAAGAAGAAAGAAAGTGAAGGGTGGAGGGGCCACACACTGGAGCTCTTTGATCCTAACAAACCCCTCTCACCCTGACACCACCATGCCATCTGTGGCCCGCAATGTGTGTGTGTGTGTGTGTGTGTGTCTGTGTGTGAGAGAGAGACAGACAGTGACAAAGGAACAAGGAGATATAGAGGGAAACCAATACAGACAAGGTGTGTGTATATTGTGTTTATATGATCTTAATCAAGTTCAGTCACAAATTCAAATCCATGCTTTTTTTTTTTATTTGTGTGGTTTCAGAATGCCGGATTGTGTCAACCACAAATTGTAAGAGTGTAAGTTTACTATAACTCATTTCCTCATTTTTGTTCTATTCTGTGGTGCAAGCATAATGTAATGGCATTTAAGTGGAACACAACAGAGAAAAAGTCAAATAATAAAGATGCTACACATGCTGATATCTAGTAATTTATAGAAAAAATCCTCCAAATAATTGATTCAAAATATATATACTACGTATGATTTTAAAACAGATCGATTTTCCATCGGTCTTTTAGGTTTGAATAGCCGAGTCCGATTCATCTAATTAACATGACCAGCATCTTGATGCCATCTGGTACAGGTTTCTAGGCCACAGACCAAACAACACATTACATTGCAGATTATCACATGTATTGTGCACAGTGTTGCCAGTTATACACCATTTACCTGAGGCCTCCAGCCACCATGATGCTTTGTTTAGGTAATAATAAAGAATTAGCATAATTTGGGTGACATACACCTTTTAGTCTGCAGGAGTCTGAATATTATAATTTGTCAACCCTCTGGTCAAATGCTACAATTAGCATTCTGACCCATTATTGATGGGTGTGTGTGTGTGTGTGTGTGTGTGTGTGTGTGTGTGTGTGTGTGTAAGAAGGTGATGGATGCCTGATGCCAGACATCCCACATCAGCCACCTCAGTGTGCGATGTGTGTATTGATGGGTAATTATGAATGCAGTGACGACAGGGGCGGTTAAAGTGCCCTCAGGTGGTATGACACATTACCTATCCAGATCACACGTACAGAAGTAAACACACAAACAATTTCTGCCTGTCTTCTGGTCTTTTATGTCTTGCTTGTCTCTGTCCAACTCACACAAACACATTAAACATCATCATGCACATGAAGTCCATCAGCCGTTCTTTTTTGCCCACCTGCTTTGACTTTCACTTGTTCTTTTTGTCCCCTCTCATTTTCTCTTCCTATTACTCCGTCAGCCTCCCAGTGCACCTGCCTTTCATTACTGCAGCCAGCACTTTTCAGCTTATACCACTGACCGTGTGTGTGTGTGTGTGTGTGTGTGTGGGTGTGAGGGTGTGCGTGTGCGTGTGCGTGTGCGTGTGCGCTAGCAGGAGCAGGGTCAGGATTCAACCACGACCCTGCCATGCTGTAGACAACAACGCCGCCATGTCGGAGCCTTTTCCTCCCACCTCACACTAGCCTCCAACACACACGCTGCCATGACCGGTTGCCCCCAGCGACCAGCTATTACCAGAGAACTCGCGCTGTGCTTCTGTGCCAGGTCGCAAGACATGTGACCCAACAGCGAGCACACACACAATCACATAAACATGCAACAAGCCTTCACGACATTGACACAAAGTCAATGTGTTGTTTTTTTCTGGGCAGGTTAAATCCATTTATTCCTACTGTTTTTTAAAGCTGCACAGTTTACACACTTTTAGCCACTATTGCGCCAGATGGATTTCTCTTATGAGACCAAAACAGAGCTAAAAGGAGAGTGAAAATTGGACTTTAACATTCAGTGAGTAAACATATAGCACAATAGTTGGGCAGGAAAGTGAAAAAGTGATTTTTACTTTGTTCCCTCTGCAGAATACTGTTGTGGAGTATACAGAGACCATATCCGAGTATTCATCATCCTGTGGTGGACCGACCCCGCAGTCACTTCAGTCCTTGGCAACCCACAGCAAGAAGCTTTGGTCAACAGCATTTTCAGTGTGATTGGGGGGGGGAGGGGGGGGGGGGGGTTAATCTTCCCACCACTGGCCTTAAGGTCCTGACCCAGTCTTTGCGCGACACTGCTCTGACAATTACATGTAAGTACACATAGGGTCCCTAACAGACTGCAGAGACCCGACTGGTGACGTCCCATAGGTCATTAGGCTTCAGCTTCTTCCTGGAAACAAGGTAGAGCTAACAAGTGGACCACTAGGTTTAATATGGTGTTAGTGCTAAGATAAGAGAAAAGCTGAAAGCTCGTCTCTGTGGCTGGCTCAGTTTGTGTTTTTCGCCCACTGACTTTATTTCTTTATGTATGTAAGAGAGGAAACAGAGCAAGACAGATAAAAGCCCTGAAGAACCGCAAACTAGGTCAGGCTGTGTTTTTTAAGATCTATGGTTTTACTTGTTGAAATAATCTCCATCTTTCATGGTGACTATGTGTGTGGAGTCACATATAAAGTATTAAAAAAAGTGACTACACAATTCAAAATGTTTATTACTTATTTACACTTTGCTGCTGCAGGAACAAGGCTCTGTGCTTATGAAGGAAGCAGGGAGGACCGATCGGCAATTGTGCATCCCCCCCCACCCCCACACACCCTCCCCTGTTGGGTGTAGAGGAGAATCAATATGTCTTTGAATGAGGGTCAGAAGGGTTGTCTGCCCAGGGAGAACTGACAGATTTGCTCTCTTTTGCTCTGCTAAGCCCTTGCCTGCTTCTACACACACACACACACACACACACACACACACACACACACAAAAACAGATGGAAAGAGACACACACAAAGATGTGACGCTTCTCCAGGAGAGCAGAATTCCGAGCATTTTGCCACAGGGATGTGATATTAAACGTTCCACATCGAAATGAACCCTGCTGCGTACCCCGCTGAGTGTGTGTACGCTTGCACTGTATGTGTGTGAGTTTGTCAGAGAAGGATGGTGGAGAAGCCCAGTTTGGACACCAGAACACAGCTCTGGCAAGTGTCGTGATTCAGGGTAGGACACACAACACAAAGAAGAAAGAGGGCAATGTGTGTGGATAAAAACAGACACATACAACAATCAGATTGGCCTCTAGCTTTTGACTTTTACCTCTCATCAAAGTAAACAACTGCAACTCTTTACACCCACCTGACTCCACCTTTTCTTTGCTTGCACAATAACCATTAAAAGAGACAATTATCAAGCAGAGATGTAAGAAACTAAAATTGATCAATATAAATGGTTAGAATCCAAGCCGGGACTTTTACTTCTGGCATAGCAGAGTGAACTATACTGTCAACTTCTAAAAGTGGACAGGACAAGAGAGAAGCAGAAAATAGAGGTTGACTCAATAGTCAGGAAAGAGAAGAGTGGAGAGAAGGATACTGAAAGCAAAAACCAAGAGAGAATGGAGTCAGTGTGGAGGTGCTCAACAGAACAGACCAAAATACACTCCAGGCTTCCCTGTTATACCTTGTCCATTCTCTTAATTCGCTAATGTCCCTTTAAGTCTACTGAGTTGACACCCTTCAAGTATTCATCTCATTCAGTCTCATGTGTTCTTTCTCAAAATGTCATTCTACTGGACAGTTTGTGCAGTCTTGCTTGATTTTGTAAAAAATTCCAAACATTCAAAAAGCACATATAACCCATCATTATATTTCCCAGACTGCATTGTGGTTTATTGCCCTTATTACAACAAAAAAGCCTAAGATTTGAAATGTAAACATTTGCTGAGCATACAATAAAGATTGAAAGAAGTTTTTTATGTCCGGACAAACAAATAAACGTGAGTCTCTAAAGAAGGATTATTGAATGTAAATCATCACTGTGACTCCTTTTATTGTCGAGCAGCTGTAAAGTGGGCTGTGAGGTCTGAGAGCACAAAAACACCACAGGGTTAAGTAGATAATAGTCTTAAACGCTGGATATTTCTGCTCGGGATAATTCAAAATTACGTCTAATGGATGTGATTACTAAGCTGATCAAAGGACCCAAGGCCATTTGAAATGGATCATATGGATTATAAGAATGAAGTGATGGTGAGAGATAATGTTAAAAAAATACATGTTAACACGCCTTGTGTACATACTTCTCTCTTTCTCTCCTCTACTTCAGCTCTTCACATGATTTCATTTTGCTGTGTCCGTCGATCCCTCATCCTTCCAATAATAATCAGTAAAGATGTATGACTGTGTCGGTGTTTGATGAATGCTTTTATATGTGTGTGTGTGTGTGTGTGTGTGTGTGTGTGTGTGGTTAACAGCAATTAGTAATCACTCATGGAGCTAATGACATCAATCAATGAGCTTTTAAAACCAGCCATTTGATAATTACAACCATCAATGGTCACACATGGATTCATTATAGTACTGCGCTCCGTGTCTCCCACTGTCTCTCTATATTTATGGAAACGATTTGTTTTCATCTCTGTCCTTAATATTCAGCCTTTAAAAAAATCTAAGTCATTTTGTAAGGTATATACATTATTATTCACTCCTTTGTCAGTTAAAATGTCCAAATACTGATCATTTAATGAGACATCGTAAAGTGAAAACCATAAGGGATAAAATATAGCTGCTTAAACGTTTAATTATTCTATAAAAAAAACATACTGAAGCTGTAGCATTTTGAGGCAAATGTTTAGAAGGCTACAAATTGTGTTTAGGTGACAAGTTAAATCCAGATGTGACAAAGTCTTCAGTAAACTCTTACTACATAGAGGTCCTAACAATCTGAAGGCTTGAATATAAAAATAAAAAGCAAAAAGATGAAGGGAGAAAGAAGGGATTCAAAGACCAAGAGGGAGGATTAAGTGAGTGATGTATAAAAGAGGGAATTCAGAACTGAAACAACAAAGATGAGATGAAGATGTGTTATTCTTTGCCTTAGTTTTATGCACTTCTCACTTTCACTGTCAGATTTGAGATGTTATTTAGAATCGATGCAGCCACTGCATCTCCCATCTGAGCAACACCTAAGGGTACTTTTCAGTCAAGTCCCTTTTTTTTCTTACAAAGTAATTGTCTTTTCGTCCTATTTTCCATATTTGAAACTAATACTGTTTTTCTTCCGTTCCAACAAGCTCGTATGTCCAAATTGTGGGTGTTATGGAAATTTGCAGGTGCATTTTATATTATTAAGTGCATTTGTTTGCTTTGTCTTTAGATTAAAGCATGAACTATGACCAACATTAGCTGATAATTTAAAGAAACCACAAACGCACATGTCTGTAATAAAACCCTGAACTCAAATGAAGCCAATGTGATTTTGTGTGACCTTGACCCTAAAATTAGTTTCACTCAGTGCAAATGAAGTGTCCGGGTGGCCAGCTGACAACTACAGGATCGGAATATGAGCTAACATGCACATCATATAGTTGCACGAGTGTGCGCACACCTCTGGCAAACGCATGGGTGTGTTTGTGTATGCGCATAGATGTGTGCGTGTGGCGCGGATGCACAATTACCAGGCAGGCGCAAATCGATAGGTGCCTGCTGACAGATGGATTAGCACGGTAAACAGATGATACACACACCGCTAAATTATTCATCTGCTGAACAGTGGGCTGGGTTTCCACACACACCCGGTGACGGGGAGAAGAAGTAGAAGAAGAAGAAGAGAGAGGTAAGGGGGAGGGATAGAGGGAATGAGTGATAGGCTGAGGGTGTGAAAGAGGATGAAGAGGAGAGCTTGAAGAGGCATATTGTGTTTCTTGAGTTTTACTAAAACTAGCCTTTTCTTCATTTAAAAATGTACCTGCAACAAAGGTCCCTCCCTCAACCCTGAGTGCAGCGTGTGTGCCTCAGCTCTGCTTAGAGACTCAACCACAACGGGGGAAAAACACCTTGGACAGACCGTCTCTACGTCCCTCTAATGCCTTTTAGATATGCAGAGGCACCACAGGGTCAACGTGGAGTGCCTTGTGAGGCATTTGAGTTTACGAACACACGCACGTGCGCAAACATCGACACACTCATCCTTTCTTTATCCGCGTCTTCTTCTGAAGTGCTGGCAAATCCGTGATCATCGACTGTTTATGCCTTTAACAAAACCTGCTGCATGAATGCAATTTCACGCGCATACAAACACACTAGAGGTGCAGGGGAGTATTGTGGATAAACCTGATCATGCCGTAGGAGAGACATGCACCATTATGTTTGGAGTTGAAGTGTCTCACAAGCGAGGAACATTCCATGGAAGGGACACCCCGTTTAAATCAATGTTCTCAGATGGCCTTTTGGTTGGAGCACTTCATCCGTCATTAAATTGTTAGCATGGGAATTAGCATTTCACGAGAATTTGCTATGACAAAGGGAAAACATTCTAAGGAAGTGAAGGTGATAAAACAGCCTGTTTCTGCACAGACTTCAATGAGACCTTTGCTGCTAAGGGTGCACTCCCAATATTGAATAGTGAAGAATCTGGTGCATGCAAATCATATGAGAATGCACACACACTCGGGCATGCATATAAAACACCCATTATTGATTGGTTTCACCTTTCTAAGGGACTTTGAAGGCCTTTATTTGCAGAAGATGCTAAGCTTTGTTCCATTTGGTCAATTTTTAGTTGCAAAGAGGAAGAAGTCACATGCGACAATCCACACTGATGTGGATTTCTGATCACTAACTGCAACTTTCAATTTCAGGGAAAGAATAGTTCACTGTCAAATAATAACACAAACAAGATCCTTCTTCCTTGTTTGAAGATGTGTTTCACTTCCAAAAAATTTACAGGTGCAAGTGGTTAAGTCACTTTTGTAAAAAAGAGAAAAGGTGTGTGCATGTGTGTGTGCTGCGTAACGGGCCAGTCCAGCTTTGTGAAGCGACAGTGCGTTAAGTACAACTAACGATCTCAAACCCACAACTCCCCCTCCTAGCTCTCTCTCTCTCTCTCTCACACACACACACACGCACACACACACACACACACACACACAAACACACACACACACAAACTGTTCGTTCGCATCATGGCCGCCATCAGCAGGAACCAATCAGATTTGATGAATAATTCAATATTAAAGAGGGTGTGACCAAGACAGGGAGGGGTGGGCTCTGCCAAGCAAATGGGCTTTTTGGAAACAGGCCTGTCTGTTGCGTGTGTTTGTGTGTGTGTGTGTGCGTGAGAGAGAAAGTGAGAGAAGCAAAGGGGGGAGGCCTGTCACACTAGACTGCATCCACAAACTGGGTGCAGATTAGATTACTGAGGAGAGAAGAGGAGAGGAGAAAAGGGGGGGGGGGGGAGGAGATGAGGACAGAATGGATTGAAGAAGAGAAAGATTGAGGTAGAGGTAGGCTAGAGAAAGAGAAGAGGAAGAAATAAGAAGACAAACGGAGACAATGCCAGACTAATGATTAGAGAATCTTTTAACACACCTCTATTAGGAGGTGTCTAAATGCTGGAGATCTCCTGAGAAATAAGATTCCCTTCAGCCAGACTTGCAGAAACACTTGCAAACATAAAGGTACACCATGTAACTTTATACAGTAGAATCACGTTTACACTGTATACAATTTTAAATTTAATTGGGAGTCTTTGGTCAAGTTAAACCACGACTTAGTGGATTTTCACAGCTTTTCTCTTCAGCTTCAGTGAAGAGGATAAACATGTTGGAGCCCATTTACTCTTTTCACCACTAATGGAAACTCAGAATGTAACAGAATGTAGAGGACAGTTCAGGGCTGTGGTATGCTTTGACCTTATGTGAGCGTGTGTGTGTGTATGTGTGTGTGTGTGTGTGTGTGTTTGTGTACGCATAATAAAAGCTAAATGTGTGTTGTGTTGCCAGGTGTGCTGTGCTGTGGTTGTATGAGGCTCAGTGGAGTTTTAACGCAGGGTTTTTATTGGCCAATGCTGACATCACCAGGGTAACAAAGTGGAATTCCGTAAATGGGGACGTTACAGACCCGGGCCTGTGTGTGTGTGTGTATGTGTGTGAGAGAGAGAAAGAGTGAGAGAGAGTGTGTGTGAGAGAGAGAGAGAGAGAGAGAGAGAGAGAGAGAGAGAGAGAGAGAGAGAGAGAGAGAGAGAGAGAGAGAGACACTGTCTTTGTACAATGGGATTTTCCCTTTAAAGCAACCTGCTCCGAGAACTCCCTAAATGTAAAGTGACATCCTGTCCTTAGAGTGGTCTACCTGAAGTTTTACACGTTTCCGTTGTTTCTAGAAAATTCCCAAGTAAACAGCAGTGGGAACAAAGGAAGTATTATGACCCCCATATTGACAGGTCATTAGAAGAAAAAAAGTCCCATTTAAAGAGTTAAAGAAAATGAAAATGACTTTTGAGGCCAGCGAATATTTTTGCAGGGCGCCACAGAGGGAATCTTCTCATCTCATCTGCTCTCCTTCATTTGCCTTACACCAGCTCTAGTGGCTCACTTGTGTAACCTACTCCTCCACGCACACGCACGCACGCACACACACACACACACACACACACACACACACAGTGATCTGTGTCCAAATGAGTGAGTGGCTGGGGCGACAAAAGGCTCGACAGGAAGCGACTAATCCTTGATCTGCGCAGCGTCGCAACAATGACCGCAAGACGACTCACACCAAGTGACTAACACACACAAACACACACACACACACACACACACACACACATGCACAGACAGACAGACAGACAGACAGACAGACAGACAGAAAGACTGACAGACAATTGCCGCCTTCTTCCAGTTACCACCCAGTGAGAGGGATGAGAAAGGAATGGCTTGAAAGAGAGATACTCCCAGATTCCAACAACTATTTCATTTAAAATAAATAATGTTTCTAAGAGTAAAAACTAAAAGTCCCATTAAAAAGAAACTTAAACTATCATTACCCCCTTAAGGTGGACTGTATGGATCAGATGCATGAAGGCTGGTATACATGGGGAAACAGACGCACACTCCTCACCCTGGGGGAGCTGCCAGAAGGGCAGAAGGGCACACACTTGGGGGTAAACAAAGCCACCATAAGTAGGACAGTAGCCAGTGTGTATGTGTGTGTGAGTGAGTGTGTGTGGCACACAGTGGAACTGACAGGGAGGCAACATGAGAGGGACAAGCCTTTTAACATCTGGCTAAGCACTGTCAGGAAGACACACACACACACACACACACACACACACACACACACACACACACACACACACACACACACACACACACACACACACACACACACACACACACACACACACACAGTCCCAGTCCTAATTATTAGAACACTCTTACTTAACTTAACCCTGCCACTAGACCGTGACAGGCAGAGATGGAAGGGGGAGAGGAGGAGGAGTAGGAGGAGGAGGAGGGAGATTTTTGTGAGGACAAGGAGTAAGATGAGCGTTCTGTCTCCTTGGCTGATTTATTAACTCCTTACATGCCAAGGCAGGGGAAGAAAGGATTGGAAATGAATGAATTAATAAATAAAGTAACACTGAGACATTAACAGTCCAAGGTTGACCCTTGCAGATGCCCCACCCACAGAGTTTGATTGACAGTTGTCAGTGGGACGCGTAGCACAGAGATCCCACTGTAATGACTGCTAAGCATTGAAGATGGAAACAAAATTCAAAACCAAATCTGGTTGTCATCCATCAACATCAGTCTCACTATCATCCATCTTCCCTTTGTGAGAAGAGAGGTTTGTTTATTTTTTTCTCCCCTTTTTTTTTTTTTTAGCTACAACAATTCCAACCCCAGAAAGAAACAACACACAAGACATTTGCTCTTTGAAAGAGGGGGAAAAAAGTTGAAGATAAACAAAGAAAAGAGGCAACACCAAAAAAAGAACAGAACAAAAGTGAAGAGGAGGCCTCTCGCTGTGTGTTTTAACAGCTGTGTGTGATGCACTCTGGTAAATGTTTAAACTGCTATTGATGTTGATGAGAATATGAGAAATAGGTCCCCCTGCACATTTTGAGCTCTAGTTTTTTGGATTGTGACTATTTTTTTAACACATCATCATCATCGTCAGGTCAGGTCAAAGGAGGCACATTCCGTCAGTGCATCAAGGTGATTTCACTAACACTACTCTGAAGTAGGCACAATACGTTTGACTATACTAATGCAAAAATATTGAACTGCCTGTGGTGGACTGTCTTAGGATTCCTCTGGTTGTATGTCAGTCGGGCAGATGGGATCTGCATTCCAGCTCTCAATCTCACCATCCTCCCTCTTTCCTTCCCACAACCTTTTTTTTGTATTGCTTTTATCCTTTATTTTATCCCCCCCCCATACGTTACTTCCCCTCTCTCTGTGCTAAAAGAATTTTTTTTCTTTCTTTCCCCGCCAGAAATCTCAGTTTCTTTTTCAGCTGTACATTTTTTTTTTCTTGTTGAATTTTTTTAATTCTTAGTTTCTTGTATTTAGGGCGTTTCTTAATGTAGGCATAGAAAATTTCCATTGAAGAATGAAAACAAAAACGAAAAGGTAAGGAAGAAAGGAAGATGACAAAGCTGGGTTAGCCATTCACGGTCAGGTTTAGTCTAAATCTTTTAGCCTTTTAAACGTGGAGAGCAGAGATGGTGTAAACAAACAGACTACAGCTGTCTCACACACTCATATGGGGAGATGCACACACACACACACACAAAAGGGGGAGGAGAGAGGATGTGGAGGAAAAAAGATGGAGAGAACAAAATATAAGTATAAGGCAGAGGAAAACAAAGACGATGGAGCTTGCTGGATACTGACACACAAAGCTTCACTTTGACATGTCGGGCAAAAACATCAAATCCCCTCCACAAACAAACAAGTGAACAGCAAACGGGCAGGGGGGGAGGGGTAGTGTCATTTGTCAACATTCCCATTAATTCCAATCACACATCCCATCATTTTATTCTCTCTTTTACTGTATACACACAAAACCCTCCGCTGCTTAGCACACCTTTATTCCTGTGCTGAAACCTTACAATGGGAATACACTAAATGCTAATAGCTTTTACAATAATATGACATGCATAGTCCTCTTAAGGCATGATGGGGCCTTTATGTGCAGGTTTAGCGGCTGACAGGTTAGCGGGTTTAGTTAACAGCCGACGTGCCTGCCGGTGCAGTGGGGGGATTTGGGAGGGCTTAGCACAGAGTAGGCCACTGTTCCTTGGAGTGGCATGAAGGCAGGCTTGACAGAACTGGATGCGGGCAAGGTAGAATTGTAGGGTTTTTCAAGTTGTGTTAATATCATTTTTGTTTTAGTGTGAAGCAAAGAAGAAAAAAGGAAGTGAGGATCTCCTTCACATTTGGGATTAACCAGCATGACAGGTGATTGGGCTTTTATAGGATAGAACCAAAACACATATATTCTAGATATGAGTGGATGAATGCAAGACATGTGGCAAAGTAGTGGTATTAAGAATCTGCAACACGTTTAAAATACCGTTACTGAAAGCTAACATAGTTGTTTCTGTTACTAAATCACATGAAATGGAGTAGAAGCGTTAAGGCCAGGATAAACTCCAAACTGGAAAATGGCCATGTAGGTGGTTCTGTTTACACTTCAGGTGCTAAGTCATGATTACTGAGCAAACGCCATTTTCTGATGAAGACCATTATCAGCAAATGGAGATTTGAAAGCTCCAGATGGAATGTAGTGAGAGGACTTTAAGTTAAGATTATTTTGTCAAAACGTTGACAAGTTATGGGAGATGACTTGAAAGAATTGACACAACTGCAATGTCGCTGCAGTCGGTGCATAGAGAATAATAAACATGTAACGTAGAGCCCAGATAGTGCAACACACTCTCCCAGCTCGCCAAATATGGCCGCTTGGTCAGGACCCGTTGGTGTCACATTTTTAATGCTCTGGGTGCCCCTTTGGCATCATTTCTTAACATGTCTTAATGTCATCTCAAAGTGCCCGGCGCATCTCAAACAGACGCCGTGCAAGTTGTGCGTCGTATCAGAGGCTGAGGGCCACTTAATGACCTGCGTGATTTGACAAGTTAGGACAATAACAGGCTTGTACAAAATGAGATTTTGAGGGTGTTTAAAAATGGGGGACTAAGCCTAGCTAAATGTTGTGTTTCCTGTCAACATTGGACACTATAATCACAGTCACTGTAATTAATTCAGTGGAGAGATATCAGCATCTTAATGCTATAAATTGTATCCATGTCAATAATATCAACATAGATAAGATGCAGCCTTAATGGCACAAATGGATTCAAAGTCCATAAGCCAGAGATGAATCTACAAAGTCATGCTTGCACTAGATGTACCCTTGTGAGTCAGAACCATGTAGCCAATAAAATGTACAGCATACCAACGATATACATAAGATATTAAGAGTTATATATTTTCAATCTCCAGCAAATGCCAATAACATTCAATCTTTTGAACCAGAATCTCAATCTGACACTGTATGATCCCCAGCATTATAAACCTCTTTTCACTGCGAGATTTCCGAGGTATGTGTGAAGCAGCGTGAATGCTGCTAGTTAGCTAATGTGTGTGTGAAGCAGCAAGAGCACTGCTCTCATGGGATTGTACCAAGTGTTGTTTGTTCTTTACGCCTCTACTGGATAGCCAAAACCAGTGAAGGAGAACCCATAATTCTTTGCTGTAAGCAGTGCCTCTGCACATCCAATTGCATTAGAAGCCTATGGTAGAGGTAGAGGCTACTTGTGCCAAGATTTAACCTGATTAGATACAGATTCTGCCGTTCCAAAAGACAGCACAGGAGCCCTGTACCCATTTCCTATTCTATTTCTGGCCTTAGTCTTAATGCTCACAAATCTGTGGTGATAACATGGCACCACCACAGTTCACATGAAGAACGGCGTCTTGACAGTACTCTAGTAGCTTTTGCTCAAAGCCGCCATGAACAGAAAATGTGTTTTTTGCCAATGCATGTGAAAAAGGTTTCAAATCGGCAGTCTAATGAGACGACAATGAAATCCAATTCCAATGCAGAGTTGTCATTTTTTTCTTCTCTCTCCTGTTCTTGTCCCTTTCACTGTCTCACTTTGATGTGCTTCTTTGATATCTTTCTCCTCCTTCTCATTCCTCCCCAGCCAGCCACCGGGTGTCATTTTCCCAATTTCCTTCTCTCCGTTCCTTACTTCATCCCTCTCTTTCTCACTCTCTGTGTGTCTCCTGCGGTGGTCTTTTTATCGGATCAGTCTCAGGTCGTCGCCTCTGTCTCTCATGTGTTCCATCAAGGATGCATCAAAAACACACACACACACACACACACACACACACACACACACACTCTTTGCACAAGAGGTGGAGGAGGAATGAAAGAAGGAATATCAAAGTAAAAACATAAAGGAGAGATGAAATGAATTTAAGAAAAGAGACGGAATGAAAAAAACAAAGACTTTCTTTTTGTTTAATTAGACAGGCACACCTCTGTCTGCCTCCTAATTTGTCACTGAGTAGCTTTAAATTTAAATATATATCATTCATTTTCCCTGCAATATGTTCTGCTGGTACTGATATTTGCACTAGTCATGATTATAGTCTTATAATTTTTAATGTTATATTTTGCACACACTTTATATTGCACAAACTATACTTTATATATATATATTATATATACCATATATATATATATATATATATATATATATATATATATATATATATATTTATTAATGCTGTTTCTCTTTCTTTTACTTGTCTTCTGTTTTTTTTCTTTGTTCAGAGCCTTGCAATGGAATCTCGCTCAACTGTATATTGTGAATGTTCATTTGAATGACAATGAAGTCTGTCTAAGTCTAAGTCTAAGTCTAAGTCGATCCGTTGCAGCTTGTTGACATGTGTAGGAGATGTCGGTGCTCATGCTGAAAGATGTTTGTGTGTCTGGAAGAGTGTTTGTGCTTGGAGTTCTTACAACCCCCTTTCCCAACTCCCATTTATTACACTCACACACATGGCCTGCCAAGGTTTTGGGTATGTGGGTAAATCTTTTGGCAACAGGGCTGCCAGCGTGGAGCTATGATGAATGCTGATGGCAAAGAGCATGGCCGGTCTTTGAACCAGTCCCTCAAACACACATGCACACACGCAGACAAGCAGACAGACACACACACACACTCAGACACACACACACACACCCAAATCAGATTCTCGGTGCGTGAGGGCCAAATGGCATCCTTCCACCGGTGAATGCTAATGTGACCGGTGGAGCTTGTGGGCTTGTGAAACACGGATAGAGAGAGCCAGGAGAGATGATGACAAGAAAACATAGATGGGATTGTTTATTGGTGTGTGTGATGCTAATGTGTCAAAATTTGCATTATTTCAAAAATTGCTGCAAGTTGTACTTTTGTTTTAATTTGAGTCAGAATAAAATTTGTGTGTGTGTGTGTTTGTGTGTGTCTTGCTGTATAGGTATGGGCGTATGTCTTGTTTGGAGCTTTAATTATCACTATTGTCTATCGAATAATCCTGGAATATGGTGGTTTAAATTGTTATGACAGTTTCGATAAATTGTGGGATGAGCATTGGAAGTATGAGGTTGTGTATCGAAGACCATAAATCAGTACATCAACTATTTGTAATAAGCTAAAAGAAAGCACGCAATGGAAAAAGTATGTTGTGCGACCCTTCATCATACCACACACTCACACAACATATTATTTTGTATCATTAGTAGTGCTGATTTGTGTTTGCACTGGAGGAGACTTTTACAACAATAATGTGTAAGTCTTTGTAGTTTGAGTTTTGTGTAAATGTATTGTTATGTGAGCACATTATGCAAGTACCAACAATTTGTTTTAATGAATATGCCTTGCAAGATTTCCTTCAATACAGCTGGGTGATAAATATGTATGTAAGAAAAACCCAACATGAAGTGTCTCATTAACTATGAGCCTGGAGAAAAGCTTAAGGCTCCTTCACAAATTCTGCAATTTTTTTAACTCTACCGGAGGGATGAAAACCATTCAACCAAAGGATAGTCTCTCATTTGTCTTTGGATAAAAGTGGTACGGAGCACTGTCTAACTTGTTGCTCCAAAATCTCCCATAGGTGTTTAATCCGGTTGAGAACTGGTAACTTCAGAAACCATTGCATATGATTCACATTGTTGTTATATTCCATGCTTTTTCTATCATTTGTCACCAATCTATATTTGCCAATCAATATGATTCTAATTTGCTTCAGTACAATGTAGAACAGCTATGAATAGTTACTTACAGCGCTCAATGCGGTCCTCTGGGCTGGAGGAAGTCTCTCGATCAGACAGGAGGCCTGACACAGCGAAGATCTTTTTCCCACTGTCCTCTACTGCTTTCAAGGCGCTGCTGGGCGAGCCTCCGGGAGGGATCTGGGAACCGCCAAAGTCATACTCTTTCCCCTCTGCATCAGAGTAGCGCAGGTGGGGTGAAGCATCTGCATCCAGGCAGCCTTTGAGGCGCTTGGCTGGGGTGAATGCGGACTGATACCCGCCTGGCACTCCGTCGCGATCTTCCTGGGGGGAGGCGAAGGGCCTGAAGGCGCCGACACCGCTGTGATTCAGCATGCTGATTGGCGAGCAGTCCAGGTTAGGTGGGGCAAACTGATGATGGAGGTGGAGGAGGGATGGAGGAAAATCCCTGTTTGGGAATCCTGGTGGGACCGCGCCTTGTCGGTGGTACATTGACGCAAAAGTGTAAGAACCATTGTTAAATGGCAAATGGACATCTTTCTCAACAGAAACGGGGACGCCAAATGGACGTGGCTGCTGGCAGGGAATTGAGGCATCGCGAGAGGCTTCAGCAGTGGAGGCCAGGACCATGAGGGCCGGGGAAGCCAGGGGATTGGGCAGGTAGGAGGAGCTCTCCATCTTGAAGGCTGCCCTGTGAAGATCCATGTCTGGACGGAAGAAAGAGGCCGTAAGGATTTTAGGGGGAGGAGGAGATAATTCCTCCTCAATAAAATTTGAGACTATGTTCAAGACCCTCGGAAAGGGTCTGAGGCAGTGAGGGAACCTAGGTTGGAGACTAAAGGGATTTGGATTTTTGTGTAAAAAAAAAAAAAAAAAAGGAGTATTCTTGAAGAAATCAGCCAACGCCGGTTCAGGTTAGCTTGAGTTCAGTTCATTTCTCGTCGATGGAGAGTAAGTGAGTTAATCTGTCTCCAGCTATATTCACTTGAGCTCAGTTCTGTCCAGTCATTCCGTGCCAGGCAAGGGCCGTTGGGTATATTCAGTCTTTCATAGACTTTAAAGTTTGGACAACTTCAGTCCTGATGACTTACACAATAAATGGTCAAGACTATGTTTTTCTTCCTGGGTAATAAGCAGTAGAAGCCTCCCACCTGGAGAGTTTGATGGATGTGTTGCCGAAGCCAAAAGGTCCGGTGTTAGGGCTGGACATCCGTAGGTCATCAAAGCTGATTCCTCATCTTCATGTGGTCGTCAAACTGAGAGGATACAAAACACAAGCATTAGCCTACAGTCACTTTCAGTGTATTACAGTGTCGTTTAGGATTAATTCATTATTACCAATCGCAAATAATAGATTGTTAGCCTAAAAAATGTGGTGTCACAAGGACTTCTAAACTGAGCTCTCATCTGGCATTCAAAATGTGATGAGTAGATACAATTTTTTTTGTATCTAGATAGGAGCTGCCCTTTGACAGATTTTTACCTTCACAGATTCCTTGAGGTTTCTGCTGTTTTGGACAGCCCTGAAACTATCCTGTATGTGGCGACAAAACTGGCAACTATAATACAAAAAATTAAAATCCCCCTGCACACCCTTTCATCATTATCTTAGACCTCCTCGTCTTTTCTTAATGATAGGTACTTTTATGAACCAAAAGGTGTGCTGCTTTTTAAACTGACAAAGATCAATGGCATGACCTCGATCTGTGTGTAGTGGAAAGGCTGGGAGCTGAGTGGAATTTTTTTTAAACAAAGGAGCGTCTGTCAGCCAAGGCTTGAAGTCAGAACCTTTTGGGACAGAGAGTTCTTAAGCAGACACTGTAGTTGAAACCACAAATTCAGAACCTCTTGGGAAAAAGTGTCCTCAAGTTGACACTGTTGATCGAATCCTGTAAATCCCTGCCCTTTGACAAAAAGCCAAGAGCTATTTCAAACCCAAACTTCTCCCA
>NC_048418.1:5850557-5858185 GCF_013103735.1 Etheostoma cragini | reverse complement strand
CCCCCCCCCCCCCCTGCTTCTCCCGCTCTTTAAAAAACTTCTCCAAACTGTTTCCACATCACATCTTTCCATTCCGATCTCCACAGCCCTCCACGTCTCATCTCTTTCCAAATGTCCCCTCCTTGTCCTCCATCCTCCTAATTTGTCCATCTCCTCCTCCTCCTCTTCCTCTTCTCTCCTTCTTCATCTCCTCCTCTCATCACCCTAGCACTATCTCTCCTTCCTCCATCTCAGATCTTTGTCTAAGCGGCTTAGTCCTACCATCTCCCAGGATCTTATTGGACCAGAACCACTTGTCTTAAGATGAGGACACACATGCACATACACACATTTCCCCCACACATCTGATAAGAGGCTATGTGGCTCAATGTTCAGCTTGACACCCGACTCGGTGGTGCGAACACACACCACACTCTTGCAGGCTATGCTACCCTCTCTCCTATCTCTCTATCTAACCACTTTTAATTCCCCAATTTTTACTATCTGTCCTCCCTTTATTTTTACATCTCTCCTGTCAATCTCTTCTCCTCTCATCCCTCCCTCTCTCCCTCCCTCCCCCGTCGCTCCCGCTCTCTACTCCCTCGGGTGATTCAGATGGGTGATATCATATCAGACCTCTCCATCTGCCATCCACGAGCCAGAGGAAATCTGACTGAGTGAATAAATTAGCCGTACTTGACCTCACGACCCTCCTTGGCATCCGTGGCAACTGACTAGAATTTTCCCTCTTGGGGATTAGATTGGAGCGTGCAATTGGCCGGTCGACGGAAGGCAGAGAGGCAGCCGATGAAACGACAGAATAACATTTTAGAGACTTTTATCCCCAAAGGGCAATTTGAAGGCGCATGGCACGTTAAGCGTCCAATATGTTAAAGATTTAGAGTAGGTGAAGATGTGCTTGTCGTACATAAGTGATCGTTGGATTTTGTGCATCCTTCTGGATTAAAAAAATGTATCAGATCAGTTTACATGCAAATATAAAATCAGATAAAATTAAATGTCATTTTGTACTATGAAAAAAAACGGTAGTTTTATCATAAAAAGTCATCGCCGTGATCAAAAGATTTCATACCAATGTGACATGAAAAGGTCAAACACAAAGTCATGTGCACGCATACATAAACACACAACAAACACAGTATCAAGCAGCGGCTCGGCCCGTTCTAGACGTGCTTCAAAGCTGTGTTGCCTACCAGCCAACATCAAAGGAGAAACTCCCTGGGAAATGAAAAGGAGAAAATCTTTTACAGCTATCAGCTGTCCACAACACTCATTCAAATCAATTTCCAAACCTGATCTCGGCTTTGGCCCGCTCCCCCTCCTCCCTCACACACAATCACAACTGCCAAGAGAGAGAGGAGAGGGCCCAGAGACAGAGAGAGATGGGGAGATGTGAGATGTTTTACATTACCGCAAATGTACAGTAGACTACTGTGGAGTGTTGAGAGCAGCTTACACTTACATGCCTCTGGTCTGGACAGATGCCATAGAGTCACATTACACGCCTCTCTTCCTCCTACTCCCACCACCTCCTCTTTTCACCCTCTCCTCCCTACCTACCGCAATCCATCCTGGAAATAGCACCTTGAAAATGTAGCCATGACAAAACTTGTGTCTTTCTCTCCCCCCCCCCCCCCCCCCCCCCATAGTTATCTCTGTTCAGTTCACTCTCTCTCCTTCTCTCTCTGTCTTTCTCACTTTCTCGGCCAATGTCCTCTCGCTGTTCGCATTGTATATCAGATCACGCTTTCTCCTGTATAACCTCTAAAGTAGGAGTGTGTCTGAGGTGTTGATAGCAAGGTAATACACTGACAAGTACCGGGATATTTCAATTTTATTATCATTACCCAGCAGGCTGTGGGGCAGCGAGTGAAGGGCCGCCAACATGAAGCAGCCAATTCAATAAGAGGACACTGGATATTCCTTTGCAGGCCGCAACAAGAGAGGAGAGGAAACAAAGCGAGGAAAGCAAGTAAAGAGGAAACAAGAGAAACAAGAAAAAAGAGAGCAGGAGGGAGTGGGTAGGTAAAGGAGAAGAGGATGAGAGGAAACAAGAAAAGAGAGGAGAGGAAATAGCAATAAAGAAACTAAGCGAGGAAACGCGAGAGCAGAGAATAGTGGTGTGATGTCAGAGCAAAGGGTACAAATCTCATTTCCCTTGGTGACTGACACAAGCTGGCTGCCTTCTGGCCTGGTGCGCACAATTGTGAATGCGCGCGCATTCTCACACACGCGCGCACACACGCGTATGTGATGAGGCTTCTCATCACACACTGATACCGGAAAGCCCTTTAACTCTCTCTCAACATTTAACGTTTGCATTTGCTTTTCTTTGGATGCTTTCACATATTAAAAACCTTACTTGATAAGAAGCTTCCAATAAATTCCAACTACACTTGCAATATTACACTGACAGAAGTGTCATAAAGCCTCTCAAAGTTAGTGATGTTTTTCCACTTTATGTTTAAAACAACAATCATAATTCCAGATGACATGGACCTATGCATATCATCAATATACAAGTGCAATTACATCTAACGGACACATGTATAATGTCAGTCGTTGGCACTTACAATCCCATTTGCCACTGAGGGATACCACCGACACATTGTTTTGACACCGAGTATATGCATTTTATAATAGAAAATGTCACAAGGGAACATTTACCACGTTGTCATAATTTGATTACACTGTGCAAGAATGATAAAGCTGTCGGCGCGATATTAAATACAAACAGCGAGCAGGTCTTTCCACGTCAAATCTGCACTTTAAGTGACAATGTCATGCCTGTCTGCAAAATTGCAGTGTCAACAACAATGTGATTTTACATCATTCTGAGGGGGTAATGTAAGCTTCTGAGACGGGGGGCTGCAGGAGAAGTCACATATTCAATGTAAAATAATTTGTAAATGGGCTCATAAACATTAGTTTTGTTCTTTAAGAGTAATGATGGGAAGCCATTGGTTTGTAAGGGGGCTTAGAGACAGAATTTCAGGGGTTGAAGACATTTTGATAGTGGCATTATGGATACAAAATATCACTTTATGCCTTCAACGGTAAGAAAGAAAAAGGTTTTATCACTGTCACTGTCTTATTCTTCCACGGTACACTCGATCCCTTCTTTGAAGGACAGAAACATAAACAGTTGTGAGTGACAGGATCAGAAAAGAAAAAGGGAAAATGGGATCCAAATAACTACACTGGTACACTGGTACACAAAGAACACTCATCTTATTGAAGCCTTGCTTTTTGTTGACTGGTCGGAATAAATATTTTTCTTGCATGGCTGCTTTGAGTGTGTTACCAACAATTTTGCTGTTCCAACAAGCCGCTGAAACTTGTCAGATGGAGTTTTCCAGTGTGTCTGCTGAGTTTTGGAGAGGAACGAAGACAAATCCAATTTTTGTTATAAAAATGTCTTGTCGACTGTGACTGGTATGTGTATGCACGTCTGTCTACGTCTATCTTTGTGTGGGGGGGGCTGTCGGGAAATAAAGCAGCTAAAGTTGATTTTTTTTTTTTTTTTCTAATGGAGACAGAAAAGCAGTAAAAACTGCAGGCCTATCTAAATGTCTGTGTTTGGTGTGTGTGTGTGTGTGTGTGTGTGTGTGTGTGTGTGTGTGTGTGTATGCGCGCGTGCGCACACTCACTTCCCGGTCTGTGGGTATATTTAGAGATTGTTGACAAGCGTGAAAGTGCCACTCTAACATTTTATACATGTTATGCCACTCTCACGTTCTTTCTGGTGGACACACACAAACAAACAATCACTCACACATCAGGTGTGGACAATGTAGAGACTTTATGAATAAAACACTTCGGAAAACACACTGTGCAGCATTTTATAACTTGATGCTCCATAGAACTAAATTGCCCTTAGTGCATGAACAACCATCGAAATGCATGCTTCCATACTTAATTATGGTATTTATTGAGGAGAAACTTAAATTTTGAAAGGCAAAAGAGAAAGCAACTCTCCCTAGAACCTTATGTTCATGTCCTAAAGCCCTGAAACTCCAGTTCAAATGTACAGCCTCTAAAGGTTACCCTCAGCCTCCACCATGCTGGCGCTCTACACTTCTTTCTCGTTGTTCTTCACCCGACCCAATTTAAAACAATTTAAAAATAAAGGAAAACACACACACATATACATATATACACACTTATATATAAAAGCTTTTTGGACTGGTTTAAACTATATTTTCCAAACATTGCAGCTAAACCAGACCATTGTGAAGCCTCATTTCACCAGCCAAAAGACAAAGAAAACACTGCTATTTAAAACGCTGCTGTCACACCGTTAAATATTTGCCTTTATGACACATAGAGACAAAACTAGAAAGTAAACTGCTTGTCTTTGCAGTGTGTGTGTTTTTTAGCATAAAAAGCGTGAGCTGACCTGCACACAGGTCCACTCTGTATTCCAGACAGACGGTGTTTGTGCGTCAGTAGGTGTGTGTGTGTATCTCTGCAAGTGTGTTTGCTGATGTCCAAAGCAACAGTCGATACTATTGAAATCTACTCATTCATGTCTGGCCATGAGGCAAAGCTCAAATGTCCTTGTGAATAAGAATCACACCCATTTATCTATCTCTGTCTCTCTCTCTCTCATTCGTCCTTGTCTTTACTTTCAGCTGTAAAACCCTAATTTTGTTTCCAAATGTCTTTTGAATATCCACTCTCATGTTTCTCTCGTCTTGTCTTTCTTCACTCTGTGATATGAAATCTGTAACCAAGTTATTCGCTTCAGTCAACAGCTGCTGCAGTTAACAGGATATATATGCATCCGCAGTGAAAACAATTGTAGTAAGATTTGATAACACACAGACACACACATCATCACACATGGTTAATGGCACTTGGGCAATATTCAGCAACAAAATCAATAAGGATTGGACAAGCTTGTGTAAGTGAACATGCAATCTTTGTGCAGCAGTCAAACTAACAACAAATATATTTTGTAGAATGTGTAACTTACTATACTTCAATTAATTACTTCATTGAAGAGGGACATTTTTTTTTCCCAGACTCTCCCTGTGACATCAATGCAAAACTCCTGAAGAAAAAGCAGGAGGATTTACTTCTCAAATAAGCCTTTGTAATTTCAGAGAAAGAGTCATGGCCGGCCGACAAAAATCCTTCTGGAAGTCGGCCCTGACCTGTGGCAGGGATTTCTATTCATGGCAGCACCAACAAGGCCCAGCTCAGCGGAGCTAGCTAATTCCTGGTACAGACGAGGCAAAATGGGAAAAGCACATCATTCCATTGCTCATAGATAACCATCTACAAAGTGTATTCTGGATCATTGGTAAACAAAATCCCTGTCTTGGCCTGTGAACATGGCCACATACAAAATTGTGCTTTTCTTTGTAAATTGAGAGCATTTTAAGCAGTTTACCCTGTCAAAAGGGTCAAAAATATAAGAATTAATATTCACAGAAATTAATTACTTTACGTTGCTTAATATCTAACAGAGGATAACAATATCCAACGTACTTCAAATTAAACATTTTCATGTGCTTGATTTATGTTGCAACTGATATGGATGCTTGGTTCTACAACACTAAGCTTACCAGAAGCCAGAGAAGCCGTTCACTCAAGAGCTGACAATCTTCTCAAATTCCTCCATTTCTATTGAAGACATATGTATAATAACTTTTGGCTATTCAGAGACGAGGCACGCACTCACAAAAAGCTTACAACCCTGACAGATGACACCAGTGTCCCTCTGCTGACTGACAGGTGACAGAGATTGCTATCTGTCACGTAGGAGTATGACAGAGTGTGTGTGTGTGTGTGGCACCAGCCGCCCTGCTATGACTCTTTATTGCTGTGCTGTGCCAGCATGTACAACAGCAGCCACTAATCTAGCTGGTTGGCAGGCAGACAGGCGGCTGGCTGGCCGGTTTGTACTACAGGCGGCATGCAAGTGCAAGCCAATTAGCTCAAGTTTAACAAGGAAAAACTGTTGCCAGGTACGCTGTTTTCACTCACAGATTCCGCAGTAATAACCCTTTATTGTAGAGTTAATAATGATAATAAGAACAATGGGAAACGTGTTTGATGCCTGCCGGGAAGCGGTGTGCTCTGCTCTGCGTGGAGGCCAAAGGTCAGAGTTACAGAGCAGCAGACCTTATGGCTGAAGGGGATTTGGGCGGAAGGCTCAATCAACGGCCAAGTATTTTTGTTAACTTATCAAAAGGCTGCCAAGCATTCAATATGAATATCAAACTGCTCATGTGTGGTCATGCAGATGCATGGTGGTGTGTGTTCCCGCAGGTATGTGTGTGTGCATTTATGCGTCGCTTGGTTACATCAGGCCTCCTGTCTCAGTCTCCTGCCTGGATGCCTGACTGGCTACACAAATACTGCCTGTCTGCAATCGATGGACGCAAAAGCACCCACAGTGTCTTCTGGGCTGGTGTGAGAGGGAGGGGGGGGAATATTAGCTTATTTTCCAAGCAGGGAGGCTTGTGATCTGCCTCACGGTGTAATTGACGAATGGAGGGGGGAAACCTGAGAGAGATATGATGTAGCGGTGGGGGCAAAGGTGGGGGTGGAGGGGCATAGACACAGAGAGAAAGAGACACGGAGCAATATGGAGAATAGAAAGTATCTGACACCCGACACAACTCGTCTCCCCCCCATTAGACTAATTCTTTGACTTTCTCTTGTTGCCGATAGCATCTCCAAGTGATATTTCCCCCTATAACGGCATTACCAGTGGATGCCTTCTCCAATGCAATCAAACCATTAAACACAGTGCTACATCCCCTGCATGGAGTGATTTCTTCCAATAGAAAATGATTGGACATGAGCTACTCCCCTTTCCTGTCATCAATAAAAGGAATAATTGGGTCTGCGCCGGTATTTGCAGGGAGAGGATTCTCCTTTGCTCTGTTTATTAGAAATAGTCATCTATTTAGTATCAAAGCCAAGCCTTTTTTTTTAGCATTTCCATATATTTTCTAAAATATGACCAGAGAGTTGGATGTTTCATATGATTAAAGGGAGAAATCTCACTTATTCACATTGAAATGACTTTCATTGATGAAACAATAAAAATGGACAGTTTAAAATGTCAATTTTTCTGGAACTATGCGAAAGATAATGAGAATAATGCATTAGAAATATTAGGGGTGAAATAAACGGTGTGTGAAAAATGTGAAAATAAAATTTCTGATCCCTGTTCTAACACGGTATATTGCACACATCAATCAGAGTCGCCCCAAAACGCAATCTGCGTGGCGGACAGGCTGCAATTTCCAGTGAAGGGAAAAATAAATAAATAATTAAATAAAACATTTGGTTAGTTTGATGAGCGAGACAGCCCTACAGTATCCATCCGTTAAATGATTGCATCCGGCCGTTCCCACGTAATGACGGTGATTATAACGAGACAACAATAACACAAAGTTTTAAAATGCAGACTGCGCGTTCTCTCCGAGGGGCCCGCTCTCCGGTCTGCGTGTTCAAACACTTGTTATTTACCGGCGACGCGTTTATTTCAATTACCGTCTGCATGTCAAATTAGCTCTCCTATGTAGGGTTTATTAGCACAACAAAATAATAAAACACACACAGGGGAGGGGGAGAGGAGATGGAGAAAAGGGGGAGGAGGGAGGGAG
>NC_048418.1:5791139-5850457 GCF_013103735.1 Etheostoma cragini | reverse complement strand
CAGAGGGGCAGATGAGGCCTAAATGAATAAGTAAGAAAAACACAGATGTGCTGTGATTTTCAATGAACTATATAGGCTATACGTTGAATTTGGTTGAGAAGGAAAATATGCAGAATTCCTCATAAAAGGCCTATTTTGTGCTGTTTTATTTAAAACAATTTAATTCATATTTTGGGCTGAACATATGCATCATTACATGTGATTTATATCGGTGTGATCCCAAGGCTCCGAGGCAACGTCTCTGAATTATTACCAAGCAGACTATTACGCGCATGGAAACTTACATTTAAAACACCCAAAAGTTGCAATCAAAATCCAGCTTCCATAGAAACATATCAACACAAATATCAGGCTTCCGCAGCGCGTCTTGGTGTTAAAGGGAAACAAGCGGCGGCCTGTTAACCGCTCCTCTCAAAACTGAAGCGGAAAATAATAAAAATGATCCAGGAACTGAAAACATCACTCTAGATGACAGCAAGATCACAGAACGCTTACATAGACTTGAGATGCAATATTGTGTGTGTGTGTGTGTGAGAGAGAGAGAGAGAGAGAAAATGCAGCTTTAATTTCTCCTAATTAATCATAAACACCGGCCTATTTAAATGATCGTTTAAATAGCCCACTTTTCACAGTCAATAGAAAAGCAATGTAACAGAAATCAATCTGCCATATCGCTCTGAATGTCTCATTAATATGTTATTAAAAACGTATTATTAAAAAAAAAGATTTAAACTGGAGAAATATATAGGCTAAAGCTCTACTCCGCATTCCAGTAATTATCAAAATGATTGATTGAGTGAATGTGAATGCATGTAGAGGTTGGTTATATCTCTGATATATAGGAAGAGGAATGGGCTGTGTGTCTCATATAGCCTGTCGATATTTACAAATGCTCATTTTTCTTTATCATCAAACTGTTAATAAAAAATATGCTAAACTCAAACTACCAGAAACAAACCATCATGTAGGCTATTCTATTCACTTTATATGACGCAATTTAACATGTTAAAAGTATTTGTTTCTGTAACATCTCTCCTCCTGCCCAATGTTCCACTTTTAAAAGATAATTATTGCCCGCTAATGTGTGCGCTTGGGAAATGAAAAGGCTCGGCCGGTCGTTAGAAGTCAGGGCTGGTTGATCGGACAATCAATACAATCAATTTGGAAGGGATCCATCACGCTGGGTTCACTGGATCTGGATTCGGAAGTTGTGATTTTTAGGAACTATAATTCAATGTTCACAGTGCGGTGAGTTCAATGACCCGCACCGGGCGCACCTTCGCTCCAACAGTGTGTTTTTACGCGCTCTTTATTGCTGGCAGTAAGAGGACTTTTCAACTTGGAAATGACTACTAATAGGTTTGCTGCATTTTTCCCACACTAGTAATTTTATTAAACTGTTCTGAGGGGTTGCGGCTTTGTGCTGCAGTGCGCGTTGATCCGGGCGCGTATACGCTCACTTGTTTGCTTCAGTGAGGTCGTTCCTTTTTTTTTTTTTAATTTTATTTTTTTAAACGGCGTCGATGTGATTAAGACCAGGCGGGCGCACAAGCAGAGAAATAAAGGAGGGAGCACAAATGAGTGAAATATTCCTTCGACTATAAAAGATTAAAAGCAGCGAGTCCAACTAGATAATAAAGTCACAGTTTTCATTCCTGCACCCGCCACTCAAATACAAAATAACTTATTTTAATAAAAAGGAAATAAAAACAAATTAAATTGCATATATCGTGTCTACAATATAAATAATGTGACGTGGGACAACACGATAATACAGAGAAAACAAAGGTGTGGAAGTTGTTTCCAAAAACGATAAAAAAAATAAAAAAAACTAAAGTGCTGTTTAAAGTTAAATAGTTTCTTCTTGATGAGACACGGTAGAACGTCGAAAATGTAAATGATTAGTGAATGTTGTATCCGGAAGTACCAACGTAGCAGCAGCGGGACCTGGCGTTTTGGGGAAGCCGAGTTTGGCTCTCTGTGCTCGGCCATGGAGCTGGGAGGCCCCCGGGACTTCCTCTGGCTGGGCGCAGCTTATTTAGGGGGAGGATGTAAATTATAGTGGCTCCCTAGTTAACAGGTGTTTCCCAACTGTGTGGAGGCCTGTGTGCGTGCATGTGTGTGTGCACGCACGTGCACGCCCATGCTGCAGCGAGTCGCCTAATTCAAGCAGTCTGTTTCTCTTTGAGAGAAATTGAGAATAATTTGTGGCGCATTTGAGGTCTTACAGTTACACACGCTTACAGGACAGGGTTGTCTCTAGTGTTGTTCTTTTTCTCAATGTTTTGGTCATTTAGTTTTAATTGCTACGATCACATTTTTGGTTGAATGAAAATAGACGTTGAAAACCCGAGATTAAAAAGCATTTCATAACTAATGGTGTAAGAGGGATAATTATGAAAATGATGAAGATGAATGATTATTACAGTACGGCAGTTGAAGCCAAATGTCATCACGAGATGCAGTCAACTAACCACTAGAACTAAGACTCAACTTTTAAATAAATATAATCAGTGCAGGCCTGCTCACTAACGTTCATTATTGGTGATCTAGCTGGTGGTGATGGGGAGAGATCTCGGGAGCTCTGCAGCAAAAATAAAGTTATATATGTGTAACTCTTGTATTGGGAGGTTGGAGTATAATTCAATTATCTAATCATTAATTCTGAAAGGACATAACCCACAAACGCTATGACCAAATCAATAAGGAGAGCTGTAAAAAGTTTGAATATTAGTTGCAGTGCGTGACCGTGGACTAGCCTACTTGTAATGTGCTAATGTATGGTGATGGAGAGGTATGCGTAATGGCATTGGCACACGCATTATACTGAACTATTCAAGTTTTTTTTTCTAGAAACCACTTTCTTGTTTGCGAACCTCTGATATACACACACACCCACCTACCTAGGGAAACATTAACAGATATAAACGTAAAGGCACTCGCGCGCACACGCGTGGAAGTCCGTGTCCAAACGGAGACAGACCGTGCCGTGACTTTTCTATTTATAAGATTTTTTTACGCGTGGAAACGCCAAAGCGCACAGCGACCAAAGCGAGAAAGTTTATTGAAACGACTCACTATCCGCTTCCAAAACACAAAGAAGCGGCGGAACTCGAAAAAGGCGTGGAAACCCAAACTGTATGAGCTTCAAACCGATCAACAACAACAAAAAGAAAGTCAGTGTTCCTCACCTCGCCGTGGTAGAATCCGCTTTTTCTGCAGACGACTCCTCGGTTTCCGGCTTCTTCTTTTTTATCCTCACAACAAACCGAAAACTTTTCTGCGGAGCGGCAATATCAGCAGCAGAAGCCCTTCAGGCTCTTGCGCAGCAGCACCGGAGATAACGGGAGGCGCTTTGTGGAAGCAAAAGTAGTTAACACCTCCCTGTTAGGTTACCAGAGCGCAGCCAGAGAGCAGGACAGAGAGAGCGAGGGAGAGAGAGAGGCTGACTTTCCTTAAACACAGTGTAAAGTGGGTATCAATAGCGCAATCGCGCGTGCAGCCCCTCCGCTGAAACACCGAGAGGGACGATCAGTGAGAGGAAAGAGGAGTGAAGGCGGTGAGGGAGCGCAGGATCGCAGAGACTGTGGCAGTGGTGGTGGTGGTGTAAGGGGAGGGGGTGGGGGTCTCACAGTGCTCAACAGCGACGTGTGTGAGGCTGGAGCTGGGCTGCGCGAGGCTGAGCGGGGAGTGTGGGGGTGGATGGGGAGGGAGGGAGGGGGTGTCCAGAGTCCAGAGCGCTCCGAGGTGCAGTGCTGCCGCGCAGCGCTCTGCTCGTTCAGTGACTGACTGGCAGAGACACACACACACACACACACACAGACTGACACTTCTCTTCTTTTTTCTTGTATATAAACAATACACTTTAATCTAATGATCATTGCTTCTTATTCATTTCAATGTGAGTTTTATTTCCTTTCCGAATACCAAATTGACCACACACTGCTCCAACACTGCTTTTTTTTATCGCCTTCAGAAAATCTGGATCACTGTTTCCTCTCCTGCGCGAGATGTTCAGTGTTCAAATCTTCATATTTGTGTCCTTTACAAGATAAAATATGTAGTGACTTTATTTGTTCCCCGATAAAGTCAATACAACAAAATATGGATTTCTTCTTCTTCTAGTTCTACAAAATTAAGAGTGATTAAAAGGAAATTAAAGAATCGGAGTGGGATTTCTAGTGTCCGTGTGCATGTGTGGACACTGTTTCTCAACACCCCCACCCTTCTGCCTCTCCCCTCCGTCTGGTGTTTCGTTCCCCTGGGTGATTTCCACTGCGCTTTGTGCGCAAAGTGAATGAATTATCTCTCTCTCTCGCTCTCTCTCTCGCTCTCTCTCTCTCTGGAGAGACTGCTTGCCATAAAGTCAATGAAGTCCACCTCTTAACAAAAAGAGGTGGACCAGACACTCTTATAAAGTGCGTCCTAGAGACTGAAGTTAGTGAGACCGAGGGAAGTTCACTAAACCGGCAGCTGTGTGGCAAAGCACGGATCAGTCTAAACTTCCAAGACATTTACACATGAAGAAGCATGTGGGCAACCTTTGTTGGGAAAAGTCGAGCCAAATACCCTTGAGCTATTTTATAATTCCCCTAACTTCATGTAAAACCGGTCTTGGATCATTTTTTATGGAAATGACCCCTGGCATCTGTGACTGTTTTTAATTAAGCTATCCATTTTATTTGGGGATTCTTGCTTTCTTTTCTAAATGTGCAGATTATTCCTGACTGCACATCCTCTTCCATACGTGACAGCGCACTGACAGCTCCTTGGATGCACCCACTCTTTCGTCTTCAATCTGACCAGCAGTGTAACAAACTCACAGACTTAATCATGGGGGGGGGGGAAACTAGGCAAAGGTCATTTATAGTACAAACACACGTTTTACACCCAACTATTAGCCTTGGAATATTACACCTGTAGAATTTTAGATCTTTTTTAGGGGAACGTTTATTATGTAATTTGAGCATAAAGTGTGTATGCATGTGTCTGTCAGACTGAGGGAGAAGAGAAGCCTCCAGTCCAGCTGTCTTCCTCTCCACTACACCCCCCTGCTGGCCACATATGGAACTGACCAATGCTCACCGTCTCACACTAACTTTTTATTTCTGTGGTAACTCACTTTGGGTCAATAACTGAGCGAGTGACGGGCACAAATACATGTGCATGGCTTGAATCTAACAGGGACATAAAATAAGTTCTTACAATCAAGCAAATATGGATTATGATAAATCACTTTGCATTCCTTGGATCACGCACAAAAAGGGCACTTAGTGGGAAAAGCAAATTTTATATTTTAATTCACATGACATTAATTCATGAACTGGGCTACTGCAGTAGTATGATAGATTGTAGATAAATTGCTCCGTAGATCGGGAGTGCCAAAAAAGGCTGATTCTACTTTCTCCCCAAATTTGATGTCTCCCACCTACAGTCCATCATACAAGATGTGATGGTTTTCAAATGGGATTTTGATCAGGTTCCACGCTATAATATACCAATGTTTTAGGTAACAATAGCGTGGGAAAAGTGAAGAGGTTTGTGTGTGTGTGGTCTCCATACACATGAGGGGCAGTAGCAGTGCCATTAGTGCTGTGTTGTCTTGCTAATAGGCTCAGTTTGGAGTCAATGGGCTGACCGAGGAAGAGGACCATCCATGTATTAGATCCCTCTCTATTCAAAGTCTAATGCCACTCTTCAGTCCCACCCTCTGATGTTTTTAAATGCTGCCTCTGTGTGTATTGACTAGGAAGCACTTTGATAGCACCTGTTGCACTGCTAAGGCATCTGCACGGCACCCCCCCCCCTCTCAAGCAAAGGCATTCCCCATGCAGATATCAGAGGCACAAGGGATACTATAGATTTGCTTAAAGGTGTGAAAGACATATGGGATTTAAGTGGCAGACATAACCTAACTAGCTATGCAGATAGGTTAGTTATATGCCAAAGTTTTTAGATATCCGTCTCTGCCTTCACACCAGTGCACAAATGGACGTAAATGGGATTTTGTTTGTGCTCACAGCTTTGAAAGGATATATTCCAATGGTTCTACAGACCCAACTCTTTCCAGAATCAGGGTCTTACATGACTCTGTGCGCCCCACTGAGAGCAGCTTCTGTTGACAGCATGTGTTTTTGGATTGTCCACAGACTGACTTTAGTCCGGAGAAAGGACACCGCCCTCCCATTCATTTGAATGAGACCAGTCCAGTGTCACAGTGGAAGTGCCAACGCAGCAGGATCTGGCAAAAAAGGATGAAAATGTTGCCGAATCGGAACACCACCTGTGTATTTATACTGTTAAATAGTTGCCACATTGATAACCAGTCATAAAATCCAGCCTTACAGTATTACAAATGGCTGGATTATATTTAATGTGTTAGATACATACAGGGCTGTTTTTGTTGTGAGAGAAAGAGAGAGAAAAATTGTTATCTAACTGAATGCTGCCTTAGATATATCAATATTTAATTTATCTTTTACGTTATTCTCAGTATCAATAAATATATTAACATGTTACTCGTATGAACCCAGATGCAATACATGGCTGAAAATTCATCTTCTCCCACACCCCCCTGCCTGGTGGCATGCTATTAGTGCACAACATTGCACGTCGGCAGACACAGGTTAACATCAGGGCTCGCTGTGGTTTTCAGAAGATTTTCTTAGCATCCATCTGAACGGAGTCATGTCCTTGTGTTATGAAACCCCTGACATCTCCTCTGAAATGACGGCGTGATAATAAGAAGTCAATCTGACAGCAGAGGGCCGGGGCTGCCCTCGCACTGCCTGCTTTCACCTCTGCTTGGCCGGGTTTATCTTCAAATTGAATTCCACTTTTTCAAAACTGAGCTAGGAGGGCTGGACTGAGGAAAGCAGAGTGGAGAGGGTGTGACAAGCTGTGGGTTTCTGCTTTGTTTATGTTGCTCATTGGCCTGGCCAACAGGAATTTTCTTTAAATGGTGAAGCCTTGCAATCGGGTGAGGAAAAAAAAGGGTTTTCAGTTTTTTTTTTACTGGTTGGTGTATACACAGATAAAGACAAGGTTTCCGAGCAGAAAGCCCTGGTCTATTTTATGACTTGAACCTGTAATCCTTTGATATTTTAAGGCAGCTCAAACTTGACCCTCCCTACCACCCAGTGACAAAAGTAATACCCTGTTAGGTCCTTTACACCACGTGGGACTTAATTCCTTAAACAAACCATGTTTGAGGGTGATTTACAGCTAATCTGGACAGGCGACGGTCATTTCTATCTTTCCTTTAATAATTTACGATTGGTGGAATTTATAGCACCGGCTCCCCAGCCGTGCATGCCGCCAAATCCATATGTCTGTAATATAATGAGATTTAAGCGCAGTGAGATTATAAATTATGGTGTGATTTGTTCTCTCGCTGTTTGTCAGGGCATAGCCTTTGAGTGTGTGTGTGTAGCTTGGGGACATGGCTGGCATTTGGCTGCCACGACGCTCTAATTGCTGACGTACACGCAGATAGATGGGACCTGATGGTTGGTGTCGCCACTGGAGGGAGGGAGGGAGGGAGAAAGGGAGGAGAAGTGAGGGACAAAAGGGGAGGAGAGGAGGAGAAAGACGAAGGGGGATAGCAGACTTGAGAAGATGAGGACGGGGAGGAGAAAGAGGAAGTAGAGCATGGATGGATGATTAGATAGATGGAGAGACAACTGAGTAGGACAGATATTGTCTTGTGGCGGGAGGCGCAGCTGCCAGCAGCTACACAGCCAAGCGGTTAACCACACTGAAGGAGCCACATTTAGAAAAAGCAAAGCAACGAGAGAGAGAGAGAGAGAGAGAGAGAGAGAGAGATAGAGAGAGAGAGAGAGAGAGAGAGAGAGAGAGTGGAGGGAAACAGACTCCGCCACATTCATGTCGCTCTCAGATCCGTTGCTCCAGGGAGCTGTTGGAAAATGAAGAATTACATGGCCCTGATCAGATTACATTACAGAACAAGTGATTACATGCATTTGACTCGTGTACAAAAGAACAAAAAAAATGAAGAAAGGGAAAGGAAACATACATGATCTGATTAATTATGTAATTATGTGGTATTTGTTCTGGCTATGATACATGGGCAACAATCTGAGGGGAGGTAGATGGGTAATTACATCAATGTTTCACCGCTTGCCATCTAAACTCGCTTCAATATAAATGTTGAATTTGTCCCAGTTGTCACTTACAGACTTGGCTGCTGTATTTCAAACAAAAAAAGTGTAATTGTGGTAAGAAATAACAAAAGTATAAAAACCTTTATTATAGCATTTTGATCATGATCTTGGTACGTAATCGAATCATAGTGACCCATTTACCTTATAAATAATGAAGCATGGCTATTCTTTATATGATGGCACACTTGATGGAAACCAAGTCTATTTGTTGTTTAAGTCTCAGGACTTACTGGCCAAATCCATAATTCAGGATTTTTTAACCTGCATGATCCCTACTTTTTCTAAACAATTCCTGGCATATAGGGGGGTGGCTTCTACCAATCTAAGCATTTGGAAGAAATTCCACGCCCATTGTTAGATTACAAATAATCCTTCTATTTCCATGGTTGACGACAACAAAATCTGAAAATAGTAACGGTGCAAAAATAGGGGGTGAAATATTGTGTTGGCTTCAAGACCAGGGAAACATCAAGAGTGTATTTCCTCCCTCGTCACTCGGGTCGCTCTGTCATCTTCAAACATCCGCGGGGAGTGACTTGTTATTTGCTCTGAGCTGTCTGCATGGTTTGGCTTTTTGATTAGAGAGAGATGGAGCGGGAGACAGAGGGAGAGAACAGAGATAGTGAAGAGAGAGACAGTCTTCAGGCACATGTCAAGCAATGTCACAGATAATCACACATTGTCTTAAAATAGCTTTGAAAATGACAGTGTTGGGGGTGGGCTGGCAAGGGTGATGTGGGGGTTTAGGGGGTGTGAGAGATGCATCAAAGCACATGTACTGTAATTAAAGACCAGATAAAGTTAATTTCTGGCAACTCCCCAGGGGAACATTTATCCAGGGCAACATACAAAAAAAAAAAAAATCTTATCCATGAAAAATAAGAGAGGGGTAGGGGGGTGTGTGGTTACATGAGTATCTAACACACATCAGCTTTGTTCTTTCAAACAGAGATACATATATGGGGGGGGGGGGGGGGGGGGTTACTACAGTTTCACATAGAGAACGAGTAATTTCCTCAGTCAGTCAGGTGAAAATGGTGAAGTGGCCTCCTATCATCATCTAGTAAAACCATCCTATTTCATAGTCCAAGTAATCTCCATATTACTGCTTCAGCTGAAACTGTCCATGCTGCTGATAGGATGGTTTTGATGACTGGAAATACATTATCTTTTTTTTTTCTTGAATGCAATCATTGTGTGGTTGTTTGCTCACATTGAAAGCCATATTTTTCAAAGTCAGAAAAATCCAAATTTGGAGTTTGTGTAGCAGAGGTGGGCCAAACAAGCAGTGGTAATTCAAGGGCATACCATTTCAATCAAAACATCACTATACTTGTCTTAAAGTGTTAATATTATGCTTTTTGGCCTTTTCAATTTTCATTATTGTGTTATTTATCTTTAATAGGTTTACAAAGTCCACCCTAAAAGAGACTTACCATCTCCAACAGAAAACACTGTTCACAAACTGCTCAATCAGGTCTATTGTAGTCCAGCCTTTACTTCTGTGACGGACAAGCATTTTGCATTACCTGGTAACAGAGGTTGTAATGCTCGCCTAACCGCTAGTGTGGCACACCCTCAAAGACCCCAAGAGTTCAGATAGTTGTATCCCCATGTCCAGCAGACCGTGCGGAATTAAAATGTTACCTCTGAAAGACCAATTGGTTAACGTTTAAATAACTTACCACTCTGATTCATCTTCCTCCAGTTGAGGTTGCAAAGCTGGTTTGGGTTGTTCCGCCTGATTTTTTGAGTTCAGACTCGGGTTCAAACATGCAGGAAGCCCACACACACAGGGTGAAAAGTAGAGCTGCAGCAAAGTGTAGTACAACAAAAACTATGGTGTTTTTTGGAAAACTAAACCATGTAAACCTATTCTGGTCCAACCTCTAAATACAATTATGAGCCCAAAAAATTTGCACAATATGAGGTCTTTAGAAGCTCTTTGATGAAAAATGTTTTCAAAATTAGAAATCAGACACACAGTGGTACGTCTTATTGAAAATAAAGTTTAGAATTTGTATTTTAAGATAGAAGTTGTAGGTTTTTCTCTGGACTTCAATACAGTTCTAGTGACAATCACAGAACACGTGAATCATTTCTGCATAGGTCTCAATATTCAATAGTGGTGGATAACACTTCTTTCGAGAGATATATATATATATATAGATATATATATATCTATATATATAGATATATATAGATATATATATATATAATAGATAGATAGATATATATACTGTAGGAGGAAACGCCTTTCATCAAAAGAACAAAATTAAGAATTGTTGTATTTTGTTCAATCACATGTTACGCAGAAGATATTGCAATGGTTCTTTGCTGTCATATTACACCCTTATACACTGTATTATACATTGTTGTCCCTCATCGCGCTCGAGGTTCCAGTGATAGCACCACTTCTTGAAATGAATGCATTACCTTAGTATGTGCTTACAGCACTTATGTCAAAGATGTTGCTTGCATTATTGGCATTAGCGGATAAGGGAATGGAACAGGGCTAATGATACAAAAATGATGTGTGCTGATGTACAGTAATAGAACTTAACTAACTTTTAAAATACAGTAGATAACAATGTAACTTTTGCTGAACAGTGGTCACAGATTGTCCTCATATTCTCTGGAGTCAATTGCTTTAGATCATAAGGTGATATGGCTGAGCTGCATTGGGAAAACCCCCATTGAGTCTAAAACTCAAACAATATTGCTTTAAATACTGTATGTATGACCAGCTTTTACTTAACACATGCACTGACTGCATGGCAATAACTAGTGTTTTGTAAAATCTGTATTTGACAGCTGAAACATGTTTCACATATGCTGCACAGTGTCGGCTGTCATTAAAAAATGAAGAAAAAACAAAACAAAAAAGTAAATACTAAAATGATGGCATAAACAAACAGACTTGTGTACCTCTCAAGACCGCCTTTATCTTTTTTGTCTCAGGATGATTTGTCCATCTACTCTATAGCCAGCAGAAGCTGGTAGTTAAGCTAAAAATAATGTTTATTCCTGCAGACGTTTAATGGGCCGTCAAATGGGATAACAAGGACGGCTGATTTGTGGGCCTTTCTCTGCAATTACCCAGCCTTCCCACTTCCTCCCTGTTTAAATTAAACAAGCCATTGATTTTATGCTGAATATTATTGTGCCATATTCCTCAAGAGTGCATTTGATAGAGATATGGAGTGATTGGACTCAGAGACACACAAAGACAGCCAGATGTATATAAAGACTGAAGCAAAGCCAGGGGGAGAAAAGCAGATTGAGTGGGTCTGTGATTTGTTTTTTAAAAACATACTAATGACAATTTACATTTTCTAAGCTGATTTACATAAATGCTTCTCTTGGTCCACCACCAGGTCACCTACAGATGACCTCAAGATGTACAGAAAAGAGACCAACATAAATAAATAAAATTCCACGTCACTAGGTTATCCTTCTGTTGTAGCCCCATTTATGGGTTTTAAGGTGAGTGATATTAAGCTGACATTTTCAACCTGCAACATACAATCTTTTCTTTCACGAATTAAAAATAAATCTCACCTATTGCATGTATCTGTCAAGAGACTAGAGAGGGAATATCATTTTTTTTAAAGTAAAAATAAAAAAAAACAGCTGTTTAACATAAGAAAAAATGAAGGCAAAATAGCATATAGTATGTACAATAGGCAGGTGCATAGTCCAGGATGTAGGTTAATGCAAAGTGTAGGGTAGTTAAGAGTCAATGTCAGAGGGGGTCTGGGGCCTGGTTGGTGAGGCTGACTGCAAAGGAGAAGAAACTGGTTTTGTGGGGTGAGGCAGACTGATACCAGAGGGGAGAACTTTAAACAGTTTGTGTCGGGGGTTAGAGGGATGTGGCTACAATATGTCCTGCCCGCCTCAGTGTTCTGGAGGTGTAAAGGTCCTGGAGAAAAAGCAGATTGCAGGCAATAACCTTCCCAGCAGAGTGAAAGACTTTACCCTTATCCTTAGCCGTGATGATGTTCAGCTCCCACTTGAGGTCCTGGGAGATGATGGAGCCCAGGAAGGGGAAGGATTCCATAGTGTTGACTGTGGAGTTGACTGTGGAGCCCTTAGCAACAGAAGGTGACAAATCTCAATGTCTCTCCAGTTTGACATTCTTGTAAGCGCCTTTGTGTGAATCACGCTTCTTGTTCTTCTACCCTTGGATGTTAGTTGTCTTCCAGTTTTGCGGAAGTGGATAGAAACGTCAGTAACACTTGCTCGCTGCTTTCTCATACACAGCTCCGCCGGGTAATGGCTACATAATGTCAGGTTTGCAGTGCATGCGTGAAAGGGGCTTTAGCTTCAGAGTATTTGGATGGATCTGACTCATAAACTGTTACACTGCAGGGAAACTAAGCAAAGTTGAACCTAAACTCCAAACTCAACACTAATGCAGAGCACTTGCAGGGTCAGCCATACTGCTCTGATCCGTAACATTGTTCTGCTACCACATCTTCCAGTATTTACGTGTGTGGTATGAAAATGAGGAATACGGGTCATGTTTTGTAGTCTGTGATAATGTATTATTAACTTGATAACATTTTTATTAAATATGCACTTTGGATATGTCATCTTCTGGCGCACACGCTTTTAAACTTCAATCCCCAAAAATCATGTGTAACGCGGCTTCTGTAAACAGCATGCTCAAGTGTACCGACCCTCTCAGGTGATGATGCACCACAACCAACCTGCATGTTTTTAATCAAAGCTCTCTATGTCTATAGACACAAGGCACATTTATAAAATCTGTTTCGTAATATCTAGCAAACGATTTAGAATAAAGGTATTTTCCTCTGTAATATACTGTAAGCACTTTGCTAGTTAAGTTAAAAATAGCAACTCTTGGCCTGCATACTTCAGGTGCACGTGAACACTCACACAGCCTTGGATTTCTCCTCCACTGTATTAGCTATGCGTCTGCAGGCGATTACGTTTCATTGTTGTGTTTGAAGGAAAAATGAGATCACCTTTGACAGGTTCATCTAGAGGCATTTTGCCTGACTTGGCGGCCTGACAGTCAGTAACTCTATTAGCCATGTGTTTTCATCCAAAACACAGAACTGTGTTACCAAGGTGTCTAAGCACATGCACACGAGCAGAAACCGCAGTCACTAAGGAGTGAAGATTACACAGAGAAGTCAAGTGACAAATTCAAGTGGCCAGAAGAAATATCAATTCATTTAGGACCAGTGAGCAGCAAGCCAGCTGTCAGAGAGACACGGAGAGAGAGATCAAAAGGGCTTACCCCTGAAATGACAGATGCATTAGAGACGAGAGAACGACAGTTAATTTTGTGTGTCTGAGTGTGAGTGTGTTTATTCTGCAGCATCTCCAGTGTGTCTTCGTGGTAGACACTGAAAAGTCAACCAGTCAAGTGGTTAGACCTGTCCATTGTGTTTTAGAATAACAATGAAAGATTAAATGGTGTGCTCAATCAGGACTGTGTCTCTTCAAGTTTGAAGATGAAATCCAGTCAGTAAGTGTTGACACTGTTGAAACACAACCATGGGGTATGCTCCTTACAGTCATCAGTCTTGGTTTTTGTTGTTGTGTTGTCACACATGATCCTTATTCTATGTGAAACTGGCCAAATATAATGATGGAATGGTATACCCAGATCTTGCTTGTTTGGCAAGGTGAACCTGCCTCTGTTTTATTATACAAATTGTCACAATAATTGCATTGGAGGATAAAATGATTTCCACGAATGTAAAAATCTGTCTCATATAGCAAACCACTGTGCAGGGAAAAATTCTTAAAATGTATTGAGCTTTTAATCAAACTACCCTTCACCGATTGTACCTGTAGCGGCACACTTCAGCAGGAGTATGGTTTGGCAACGCTGCTTATCTATTCTTGGTTGAGGATGAAAAGAGGCTTTTTTAGCAAAGGCACATATTCTGGGTAACTTGGGTAACCCTGAATCCTCCATCCCCTGCTTACAGTGCAGTACAGTTTCTTTCACTGAGTATGTTTACATGCATAGCAATATTACACTCTAATTACGAATATGACAATATTCCAAATTTAATACAGGTCATGTAAACAGCATATTCTTATTGGATATTACAAATAAGGCCTTATTCCAAACAAAGCATTTTTCCGATTAAGACATAGGATATTCTGGTATTATTCAGGTTTTAGAGGCATTCTTTGGACATATGTATATATACAGGGCATTCAGAATAAGCGTCTCAATCGGGGTTGTTACAGCAGGCTTATAGTCAGCTCTGTATGTTGCTATGATTGCTGTACACAAACCATACCCAATAAGAAGGAGCAACACAGCTAGTTTTAAACATTACCAAAGACTTGAATATCAACAGGTTTTTGGATATGCACACACATTTCTACGCTGACCTTTTCAAGAAGCTGGTTTAAGGAATGAACGAGGGAAGCTGTCATATTGCGATCTAACAAGGTGCCACCGCTGGTAAACTTTGAAAAAAAAATGTGTACGGCTACAATGTAGAACATTGTCTTTTTCGGAATAGGGGCAAAAACGGAAAATATTGTGAATCTAAACGTAGTCAGTGTAATAAAGAGCATGGATCGAGATGCGCAGGATGCAGTGGAGATGTCTACGCTTGGCGTGTGTTAGTGAAGACGAGATGACTACACTGAGCGCATTTTCTACTTGCTTCGTGTTCCTTTGTCCCTACGTGGTATTACCCTAGCTGCCCTAGGTCTGACGTGTTGAAAGGAGCAAGTTGATGTGGTTTGGGCATCTGATCAGGATGCCTCACAGAAGCTTACCTTTGCAGGTAGTCGGAGTTTGTCCAACTGGGAGACCACATGACAGACATGATGAAAGGGTTAAGTACGTCCCATCTGGCACTTGCCCAAAAAGAGCTGGAGGACATGGCTGGGGAGTAAGACATCTGGGCTGCATTTCTTAGACTCCTGCCACCGCGGCCCAGACCTGGAGAGCAGTGAAAAACCATACCGCTGAGTTACATTGTTGCAGAATACAGTTCACTTAGTCCTGCTGTTCCATTGACATGCATTGTATGTAAATTAATCCATAGTTTATTGATCTTCACACATGTTTATAGCATTCATCCTGAATAAGGAATCAAGCCAGCGCCTAATCTATGTTTTATAGTTACAGTATTGTCATTGTAGTAAATGTGTGTCCATAATGGCCGTGTGATGGTACTAATAGTAAAATCAGAGCAACATTGCCTATAATGGGAATGGTGCTGCTTATGGCTAAATCAATATTCATGTATATATTAGGCCAATATTTTGTGAGAAGCAATTACTGCTGTACTGAAATGGTGTCATTGTGTGTAAGACAAAATGACTTGGAAGTGTAGAACATTTTGATTAAGGCCTTTTCAAGGTGATCGCAGGACATTTTTATGTGTCACTTCTTCCCTCCTCTCCTCCCGTCTCTCTTGTTTCTTTCATGAAAGAAAAGGAGTGTACAGATGTTGAAGTGTGCTGACATGTCCTTGTGGAAGGATTTCAACCATGATGCTAATAACAATAATTAGCTCCTAAGTGTTTGTAAGGGGGGGGTAATATTCTCTCATTGTGCTTGTGTGGATGAGTGTGTGGTCCAGGACAAATGGCTTCCCCTTGTCTTTTTAAAAAGAACAAATTAGCCATAATTGCTTGTTTCAGGGGTCTGGGGATGAAGGCAGCTTTTTGCTACTTCATTATGCCTCTTAACTCTCTAAAACCTCTCCCATACACACACACACACAGACACACATTGAATCTATTAACAACATAATATTGTGACTATTTATGACCAACACAGCAATTTAATTGAATCAGAGTACATTTACTTCATAATTAAAATTGCTGAGTTACCATGAATAGCAAGTAAAATGGCACTGAATGCCACTGTTTATGAGCAAAACTCCTGGTAGAATAATTAGAGGTAACCAATGTTGAGCTAGCACAGGCAAAGAATCGGGCCGTTTAATTGAAATACATTGGGATTAATACATTTCTCTTTTACTTGGAGTGAATACATAGGAACTAAATCCATACACCACTTAAAGCAATCAAGGGGAGGACATTTTCTGATGTGCAAAGACAGACTCTGCCATCAGCTTTGATTAGTGTTACAGTCCGTCTTTCTCGGCCGTTAGATATTTGAGAAATTATTATTAATAACAAAATAATTTCCGCAGATTAACCCCATTCTGGCTCTATTCCTGATCTCCCGGCCTTTAGGAAATTGATCTGGGGAAAGATTGATGGCTCTCCTGCTGTTTTAAAACGTTTGTCCTTGCTGGTCTGTTTTGTTCTCCTCAACTTCTATTGTACCGGCGTTCCATTTCCAGACGTCTGTTTAATGATGCAGATGTATCTCTGAATGTGACATTGAAACAAACTCAAAGTACATTTGACATTATGTAAAGTTTTGCATCAAAATCACAGATTTAGTGCAGTGTATTTAATGGATTTTGAGATGCCATGGATTATTGGCATTAACAAAGGTAAGATGGAGGATAAGGAGGAAAGGTAAGATGTAAATGGACTGCTCTTATATAGTGCTTTTCTAGACTACTCAAAGCACTTTTACATAGTACAAGAACCATTCACACACATTCATACACCTTGGCCGAGGCAGCCATGCAAGGTGCCACCTGCTCATCAGATAAACACTCAACCAGAACCACAAACTTTCCGATTGACAGGTAACCGCTCTACCACTAAGCCACAGCTGCACAAGATGTAAAAAGGATGCCAATTGAATTAAACACACTATTGAATTCGGAAAAAAAATTGTTTTTATACAATCCACCATTGGACTGATACAAATCTGAATCATGGAAAAATATGTTCAATCTTTAAGAAGATATTGTTTTGAATCTGTATTATTAGAAATTGACAGTTGAGAGCTTTACATCACAGATACGCTACACAGCCTGTGGAGACAGATGTGTACTGAAAACAGAAAAAGGTGTAGAAAAGCTTTAATGCTGCATTCAGACGGGCAACAACACTGTAGGAAAAAGTGAAGCACCCTCATTCATTTGTTGAGGGCCACGTCGCTGAAGCAGTGGGTGCCCAGAGGCAGAGAAATCTATATAGAGAACGCTGGGTCGTCTGGCAAAAAATGTTTAATTGGGGCTCAACTTTTGCTTACTTATGACTTTAAGCCCAAAGGGGCTGTGTTGTCCAATTGAAAGGGTATATGAATAATATTTGTAAAACTCAGACTTTCAGACATGCAAAAAAGTTATTTTTTGTACTTGACACCATCTCTCTTCTACCCCTGAGGTCTTCTCACTTTAGCCTACAATTTTAGCTTTGCAGGTCAACGTTGAGTGTCCCTGGTTACACAGCCTGAAAAGGTGATTTTTGGATGTGCTGCCATCATGATAAGTGTGTTGAGCTAAAGCATGACAAGAACATTGGACAGCAGCAGTAGTTGCCCTCATTATCCACAGGAGAAGAAACCTGATGTTACGTGATTTTTAAAGGTAAGAAAGGATGTCACTGCAAAGTGTGGGGGTTGACAGCAAAAGAAGGAAGGTGTGAAGTAGTTTGGCAAAATATTACATTAGCAATAAGTAATGAGAAGAAACTAATCTCTCAAGTGTCTTTTTAATGTATTGGCTGTAGCATTAAAATAAAAGAAAAAAAATGCATGTGGGAAAATAAAACAAAAACTACAGGTAGTTGCAACAAAATGTGTCTGTACTTCCTAATCATTTGTGAATTTGGCATAAGTGAGGAACCTATATCACTATGGCCCTCTGGGATATGTAGTTCCAGTTAGTGCTTCACATATGGGGTATACCCTGCAGTGTATCTACATCTTTAAAGAGCCTCATCTTCAGGGTCCTAGGGGTCAGCCAGACCCTTTAAAAACATCAGCTCCAATGCCCCATGGGACATGGAGTTCCTGATGGGTTCCAAGCGTGTAGCCAAAGAATTGTAAATGTTGACTGAGAGGATATCAGTTAGTCACCAGAGTGGCTGCAGGGTCACTACGGAGGATTCCCATTTCCTTTAAGAGCCTAAATGAGTTCTGCACAAACACCAGATGGATGGATGAATGGAGAGAGAGCAAGTTAGAGAGAGAGAGCATCCTTATTTATTGTTCATGCATTTTTAAACAGCAGAGCAGTGGGGTCAAATGAGTAAACAGGACTTAACCCCATGGCAAGAAAAAAAAAGGAGGGACGAGTGCAGGAGAGATGGACAAATTGGATATGTTAGTGTTGAAGACTGTTGTAAAAGCATTATATACAAACTCAGCAGGAAAAAGAAACTGCTCTCACTTTCAACCGCTTTTATATTTTTTATCAAACTCAACGTGTAAATATTTGTGTTAACAATAAACAATTTAACAACTAAGACATAAACTGAACAATTTTCACAGACATGTGACTAACAGAAATGGAATAATATTTCCCTGAATGGGGGGGAGATTCCCACTGCAATACATCAACCAATGTGCCCCTGAGCAAGACACTTAACCCCTAGTTGCTCCATAGCAATTTTAAGTCCCTTTGGCTAAAGCGTGAGTAAGTAATGTAAGCACAGGACAGAGCTACAGTGCAGCTGCGAAATACTTATACAGGAACTTATTCTCGGTGGAACATGTATACGTTCAAAAGGTGTTAGAAAACTCAGATTGGACAGATAGTCTAGCTAGTTGGCTGGATTTACCCTACAGAGATCTGAGGAGCAGTTAAGCAGAGTTCTCATAAATCCACTGGAGTTTAACATTACAACCAAAGACTAAGGAAGGTAACAGACATCCCGCCGAAAAGAGTGGAATCCGGCAGAATTTTAGTCGGCAACTGAGCAATCAGGGAAGTGGAACGTCATGGACACAGACTAGTGCAGGTGTTGTTACACGTGGACTGCCACTACGAGGACAATCAGTTGTCCTTTATGTCTCCTTTTAGCGCTGCCTTAGACATCTCACAGTAAGGACAAAGGACATTGCAATGTATTTCCCGGCCACATCTGCAGTCCTCATGCCTCCTTGCGGCATGCCTTAAGGCACGTTCACGCAGATTAGCAGGGACCCTGGGGATCTTTCTATTGGTGTGTTTCAGAGTCAGTAGAAAGGTGCCTTTATTATCCTAATTTTTTATAACTGTGACCTTAATTGCCTACCGCCTATAAGCTGTTATTGTCTTACAGGTCTTATAGAAGCAGGTTCATTGAACAAGCATGTTTAAAAAAACTTTGCTTAAACGGTTTACAATGAAGATTTGTAAAGTTACTTAAAATACAGTGTTCTGAAAAAGGGAGTTTATATGACATTATATAACTCCTTTTAGTTGTAGCCTGCATGACAAAGTGAATGATTTTTGCATAAGGAGTTTAGACAAAAGCAAGGAAAGACATCTAACAATCTAAGCTTCTGTGTCCCAGTGTCAACGCTCTTCTGTTCCACCTTTTTAATTATCCCTTTTTTTTCTCTCCTCGTTGAATCTTTACAGGTACAAATTTATTGCATTAATAATCCTGTGTATTTAGGGGGTAGTGGGGTCAAACTCAGCCCTGCAGGTGTCCTGACCTCTGACCCTTGACCTTTACATATAAACACACACATAGGCAAAAATGCACACCTACACACAGAGCCTCAAGCATTTGTCTCGATGTCGTTGAGATTAGCTGTTCATCTCCACAGGGAGCAGAACACAACAGCCGGTGCGTGTCTGTTTGAGAGAGAGAGAGAGAGAGAGAGAGAGAGAGAGAGAGAGAGAGAGAGAGAGAGAGAGAGAGAGAGAGAGAGAAGGGTGCATTGATTTGACAAAGAGGCTAAAGACAAGAAGACTATGGTAAACTTTGGCGTTCTGTAATTTGTGTGTGTGTGTGTGTGTTTTTTTTTTCTGTATCAGGAGCCTATTTCATAAAATCCAGAGCAATAAGTAGTAAGTGTGATACATGGATTCTATTACATGTCAATAGTATGGTGTGATAAATCCACACGCCTTTTTTAGACACCACACTTCCTAGAGATCTTTTGCCAGACACTTGGTTTATATGTATGTATGTATGTATGTATGTATACATACACACACACACACACACACACACACACACACACACACACACACACGTTTATATCTTGATATACATAAAACATGTTTCTGGGTAAAAATAGAGAAGAGCATTGCCTTAATTAGAATGACCAGAAACCTGCACAACACAGAGTAGGTGGCTCATGTGGCCACCTCCGCCCCTCACCCTCAGCTCTGTTGCCATGGCGTTGAAGTGTGATTAGAACTCTGGCTAACCAACATGGCTGACGATATTGACTTCCTGTCTGGTTCATGCAAACAGGATGTGACAGATTAAATTTGTTCGTCAGTCCTCCTTAATTTGAACAGAAGGCTGAAAGCGGGAGAGAAGCTAAGACTGAGGAAATTAGACACACACACACACACACACACACACACACAAAATAGAGGCCAAAATAGCGATAGACAGATGAATGGAGAGAACATAGAAGTAGTAAGAATTGACAAATGCATATACTTGGTAACACACAGAGAAAAGCTGGAGAGAGAAGAAGACAGTAGATTTAGCAGTAGTGACTTGATTGTGACATGATAGTGTCAGTAACGAAGTCTGAGAGAGAGAAGCATAGGAAGAGGTACACAATCAGGGGAGTCCACCTTACAGACAGCCTCAAGATGGAGCATGAACTGGGGGACAGTCTCGACTCGTGTACACATACCTGAGAGACAGCCCTGATGGTAGAGAGCGAGAGTGTGACAGTGAATACAGAGGGCTGCATTATTGTTTAAATCATTGATCGCTTCTTTCTCTCTCTCTCTTCCATCTGTATGTCTATCTTGCTCGGCCTCTTCTGTGCTCTATCCTCTTTTCAGTCCTTCTCCCTTTCTTCTTCACCTCGATATTTTTGTGACAGTCACACAGGCAGACTGTCTCCTTGTCTTTGTCCTCACCCTTTAGTCTTTCTGACACATGTCCTCGCTTAACCCGTTCTCTCTTTTCTCACGGTTATTATTCCAAGGTTCTGAAGCAATACGTATTTCCTCATTGTTTGCACTGATCTATTTCTGTTTACTAAAGGTACTTTCACCAACTGTCCATTTCACCGACAGCTGTCATTTCTTTTCATTTTATTTTTGTTTTCAAATTTTTACTATATATCCCCATAACAGTTTTTATTATTTTGGCCACAATAATTGTACATCTGATATTGTGACTGCCCTAGTTGTTTCAAATGACAGTGGAGTCCATCCATTGTTTTTATTGTTTTGATGATTTCAAAAGAAACTCTTTAGCAGCGTGCTTCATTCCAGAATCCTTTTTTATAGTCATATTCCTCTTGTGCAGCACTCAGCACATCTGTTGCCAGTTGTTGAACATCTCGCCCAGACATTATTTTGGTATCCAGTTGGAAAGTCACCTTCCACCACGCCGACACACTGCCACAAGGCTGTGGCTCTGGTATGTTACCACGGAGACAAGCACGTAGAGCGACGGTTGCTGTTTGGCAGCGATGCTTGTCTTGGCAGGGAAACGGCCAACTCTGAGGTCGAGTGACAGCCAGACGCGCGCTCTCTCTCTCTCCTCAAGGCTCAGCAAGCAGGGCGGATGGGAGCTCTGTGTGTGTGTGTGTGTGTGTGTGTGTGTGTGTGTGTGTGTGTGTGTGTGTGTGCTGCTGTGTGTTTGTGTGTGTGGGACAGTGTTAAGCATGCGAGGGTGACAGTGACGTGACACTGGTGAAATAATTATGAGTCCAAAACAGGGCTGACAGGGAGCAGCCCGTGCCCTTCAACTATCTGTCAACTGTCATTAACATAGAGCCGTGATATACAGCCTGAGGAGAGAGAGAGGGAGGGAGGGAGGGAAAGAGAAATGGGAAGAGAAAGGGAGAGAAGACCGAAACTGCAGAGGGGGACACAGCCAAAATGATCTATTTTCAAAAGTCATTTAATCTAAAATTGAGTCCATGAGATAAGTTAACAGGAATCAGATCATCTGCATGGGCAGATTTCTCTGGTTTAATAGGTTTGCAATGACATATATTTTATAGAGAGAGATTTAGGAGACGGACTGTGAGAGAGGAGAAGGTGAAGACTGTGAGACAGGACAAAATAATAAAGCTAACATGACAGACAACCAAATATGTAGTTTGACGTGAAAAATTAGGTTAAGAACCTGGGTTATGATGAAGAACTTGTCATATGGTCATAAATGTAACTTAAACCAATGATTAGAAATCTAAAATGCTATACACTGTAAACCGGAATAAGTTCACAAAACTCACAATGTTTTCCATAACTGATTACATTAAAATATTTAAGTTACAGTAAGAATTTTTTTTTAGTCATCTGCTCTGAGTGCTGCTATACTTCATTGGCTTAACAATGTTGACAACTGCTCAGATATGATGTACAATACCGGCACAAAAACTCAAATCACATGTATCTAGAGTTTTACCAAAAACATTTCAGTAAAATAAGAAATTTTCCAGTTAGATGTGAATTTCCTTACAAGTAAAAAAGGTACAATTTCACAGTTAAAGACATGATTGTCAAAGGCCTCAGCCCGTGAGATATCTTTCTGCTCCTGTAAATGTGAGAAAGTGTCTCTAAAGCAGCCTGTGGATTGATATGTGGATTAGGCAAAAACCTGGGTAAAATATGTCAGAGAACACTTGGTTTCCAAGAGTCCGGATGTAAAATGCCTCAGTGTACATAACTCTTCTTAACAGGGAGTAAATCCCTCCTCAAAATAAGGAGACACAAAGTACATTTGGCGACAGTATGTTTGGAAATAAATCTCACATGATGCACCATGAAACACTCAAAGAGACGACAAGAGAGGCAGAGTTGAGGAGAAAGAAAAAGAGAGAGAGAGAGAGAGAGAGAGAGAGAGAGAGAGAGAGAGAGAGAGAGAGAGAGAGAGAGAGAGAGAGAGAGAGAGAGAGAAGGGGGGAGATTTATGGACAGGGGGGATATCCCAGTGCCTAAGATGAGCCAAATGGCCAACAACAGACTGACGGACTGAAAACACAAATAAAGAGCCATTTTTATGACGTGAATGGATGGGTTCTCTGGAAGACACTTGGCTGGATTTTATTTGGTCGTGGCTTTGGCCCGAGCCAGTACATATTTCTGTTTTATGAAGAGACTCAACGGCTAAGACAGCGGCTAACAGAGTGATGTGAACCCAATCACCTCATTCAGATTGGCTGAGAAAACAGGAGGAAGGCCAACAAAAAAAATCAGGTGAAAGACAAATACAAAAAAAATACAAAAAAATAAAGTGATACATAAAAACACAGCGGGATCAAAAATGTACAGCAGGTGCCAATGTCTGCTGTTCGGAAATAAGTTCAAAAATACATCTTGCCCACTTTCAACAACACCACTCTGGACAGGCTAGTCCCTTTGTTAACACTGCAATTATGCAAGTGCAATAAGGAACTATACATGACATACGACCTGTTGACTTCACCTACGTAAGCCTCATCTTCCAAAACTTGTCCTTGATTGTTTGTTAACGGACTCCCTGTCTTCTCACATCCTCTAGTGTCTGAATTTCCATTTTTTCCAACTGACTCCTGCTATCGCTACGCTACCACAGCTTATTTTCTTTTTTTCCCCACATTTGAAAGGGTCTTACGGTTAACCTGCTTCAAAAAGCAACTTAACTTGGGTCTTGAGAATCTCCAGTTCATGGACAAAATGACACCAAAGTACATTTATTACCACTAAAAACATATTTATCCTCCGTTCCGATTGCCAACTATTGGCTGTTGAAGCACATCCACAGTCTCTCTCTTACAAAAACTCACTACGTACTGACTAAGCACTGAGCTATTGACGATCACCTGCCAGAACTTCCTGTAATTGGTCAAAAGTCCAAACCATCCAAACATGTGACAATAGAAATGAACTGGACACTGGTTGAATTTGATCTGTACAGAGACCACCTCTCTGTGGGGCGGCCGTTTGGTCCGAGCAGTGGTCCAGGGGAGGTTTCACAACTGTAATATTGGTTTGGGTCAAACTGAAAAGTCCTAAAGTCCGTACCCCAATGGGGCCTCAATCCTCTTTTTGTTCACGCTACACTTCGGGATCTCAGACCTCAGCCCACCTGAAGTAGTGGAGCATTAATTTGCAGAACCGGTTGTCACACCCAGGTTCCTTGCAGTCCAAGCCACAGAGTTCTGTGTTGATGGAGCGGTCGTGGATCAGAGACGCTCTCACCGGAAGGAAGAGCAGCGTGTCGACATCCACTGTGAGATGTCAACCAGACACTCAGAGGGACCTGAGGGACCTCAGTAGTAAAAGGTTTAGACAAACAGTAGATCCTCTCCAAGTGCGGCCATTGAGATCGGGTGTAGACCAGGGAGAGTGCCAAGCCCATCCCCTATTTTCCACTGGGCGTTTCTGCGTTCCAGGGTGCAATCATGGCCATTCAAGTCAATTTTTGATAATCCACCAGCCATGCCACAGCGCGTTCCCAGAAGCATGCGTGAAGCGGATTTCCACGCAAATTGCAGTGGTGTCGGACAGCCGGGCAGGAAGCAAAAGAACGAGAGTATCCGGCTGCCGCTGGCTGATTCAGGTGGGCAAAAGCTGTTTGGTTGCACGTATCCTAGCAACAGTTTATATATCTGGTGTCCCTTTTTGAATGACAGATTACCAGAGCCTGCATGCTTGGTGCCAAATGAAAGTTACTTTACATTGGCAATACTTCTGATTCTGACTCAGATAGTTCAAGTATTTATTGAAGTTGTTAACAAAGTAGCATGGTAGAAAAGAGGGGGCGATCAAAGAGTATAGCGAAGATAGAAAAAAATCTTTTGGGGTTGGAGAAGGAAGATTGAATTTTAGACTGAAAGAAAGTGCTTTTGGCTGCAGATAAACAGGCATCAAAAAGAAGAGAAAAGACTGGTAGGCCACAATGCTTTGGTCCGTCTCACAATACTTTCCTACGCCGTCTATGCTGTCATTACCCAAACAGGAGTAAGGCATTTATTTTGGACTATTTAACCCGTGGATAAATACAACTTTGGTGCTCTATAGTGAGTATGTGGTGGGTAGATGTAACTGTAAGATGTAAGTAGTCGTGAGCAGGTGAAAACACACAAGGGGAGTCCGAGATGATGTTGAAAACATGGGGTATTTATTGTTCACCCCAAGTAAGGCCGATGCGGCAAAATAGTGATACAAAAATCAACTAAAATAAGGAAAGCAAAACACTTTCACAAAAATAAAGTAAATTGACGTGACAGTCAAGACGATTATAAAAACAAACATTTTCCTACTGACCTTTAAACAATTCATTACTGAGGGCATCCAACGAATTCACGCCCTACTCCCTCAGGTTTCCCTCTTTCCCGAGCAAATGCCACTGCCCGTCTACATAGGCCTGAAGCCCGCCGCTCAAACTGGAACATTCCATTACTACAAGGCGGCTGGCTCAGGTGACCAGGCAGTACTGGAGGCTCTATACAGCCAAAATGATTGAATCCATCACATTTGTATGATTCACATTAACAATTTGAGGAATAGTTAGGCTCACAGATGATTTCAATCTTGTGCTCATTAACATGAACAAACTAAAACATATACAGGCAACATGCAAGGTCAGTCTTTAAGGCTAACATAGGTAGCGTATCGCCACTGTGACGGCAGCCATGCGCTCCGTCACAGCAGCAAGACGTGGGATTGACTCAAACCAAACAACAGTGTGTGTTCATGGTAGTGAGGGAAAATATATGTGTTTTAAGTAGTTTTGGGAAAACTTTGGAGCTCTAATGCACAGAGGAAGAAGACATACATATCAGGCTTTGAATACACACTTGGGATCATTGCATGAGATTTATTGGCAATACAAAATATAGAATATCACCAGTCGTATCCTATAATCACCAAATATTACCATAAGCGTGAGTAAACTAGCATACATAATATATGGTCTTAGATTATTATAGCAATAAGACTATTCATCTTACCCTTATTCTCTGTAACTGTACAAGGGAAGTCATATCCTCTGTCTCTCTCTGCTTTAATCAACTTCAATTTTGATGAAAGGTAATAATGAATATATGCATTTTGCATTTGCGTGATTTTTGTTTTTATATGCACACTTAATTGATAATTTATTGAAGGCCCAAAACCGGTGGACTCACACATAAAATAGTAAACCACCTTCTGAATTATGGTTTTAAAAAGCTAAAAATCGTATATCGTATATAATCATATGTTTGCTGCAGCAAGTGGCCTGGAGAAGCTTGACACACACCAGTCCTTGTCTTCATGTCTTTGATAAAATCCTGCATGAAATCGTTTGGACAGTAGGATGAGTCACGGCATTGTAAAACAAATTCCTCTAGACGGTAAAATAGTCATCAGTATAAAATTAATTGCACCCGTCGCCTGGATCTTTGACAGCGAGCATGTGACAGTTGTTGCTTTCAGGGTGAAAACCCCGGTGAAAGCAGAGACGACTCAATCTCTTCCTCTGCCTTTCATACGTATCTCTTTCAATCTCTCACACACATGCTAATCGTTCCCTCTCATTTGCATCCTAATGATTCCACTCTTCCTTTTTAGCCCTTGTCCGATGCCTCTATTAAGTTGTGTGCCGCTCGCGCTCGCCCCCATGTCTTTGTGTAGGTGTCTACTGACTTTTCTGTCTGTGTGTCTGTTGTAGGGTTTTTATGGAGGTTATTATTTTGTACTAAGGGCTGGGATTTCAATAGTTTAGGCTTGATCTGATACGAGAGCTACAGTACGTTTGTCGATCATTGAACCACATGGGAATAAAAAGATGAGAAAACAGCAGAAAAAAAGAAAAAAGAAAGTGATTTTTTTTTGCAGGATGATTTTGACCTGTATAATATCTCCCTGTGAGTACAAAAGTTGTTCAGTTTCCCGCTGTACAAGACACCGTCATACAGTAGACTAAAATTAAGGGATTCATTAAAACAATTGATAACGGATTTGATTTTTTTATTATTGCACCCAATATTTTATCATCGTTTATACTGATATTCAAAATAAAATACATATTCAAGAAAGAAAAAAAAGGAACGGGAATAAAACCGTTTCATAACATGGTAACAGATATGTTAGTAACCCGACCCTAACTATAGTCAGTTTAGATTTGAGAGCTTAGCCTTAACTGTATGGCTTGTGTAAACCTAAATTTGTCAGCTTGGCAAAAAACGATGCATCGAAATACAGTAGAATACTGTGATCTTCACAGTATTAGTGTCCACAGCATGTCATTGGCATCTAAAATGCTAATCTTATCTATTCCTTACGTGACTGTAGCCCCTGTTACTCATGCACTGCAAATCTAAAATTATCTAGACATTACCCAGAGGAGCTTTGTGTTGATATCATGGCATGTGCAAAACCGGAAAAAACAAACACCCTTGGGTGAAGAAGAGTAATTTACACGAAGACGGCAACAAAAATGTCTAACTGGAGAGACAAGATTTGGAAACTTCAGTCGGTGAGGGTCAAAATCGTCAGACAAATTCAAGGAACAGAAAGAGTCTGTAAGTTTATGAGCCGCTGGTGTGGTTGCTTACATGTGCGTTTGTGTGCTTCTTTTCATGGGCCTCCCAATACCCTCTGCTGGGCCAGGTTACACTGTAATTATAGTCTCTCAAGAAGGGGGAGAGAGAGAGAGCTGGAGCGTGAGTGTACTTGAGTGTTCTCTCTCTCGCTGGAGAGCTAATAAGCAACAAATATACAAAGCAATAAATTAATGGTGTAGATAATTAACCAGGAGTGTGGCTGGAGATGCATGACGGAGCACCAGCCACCATTAGGGAACTCACAACCATAGTGTGTGTGTATGAGAGAGAGAGCGAGCGAGCGAGTGAGTGAGTGAGTGAGTGTCATTTAACTGTATGTGTGTGTGTATAAGGTACTTATATATATTCTATATAAATATTCCGGTAAGCAAAACAATTGCCAGAAAGACAATTACGTATGTCTATTTTCAAGGAATCCAGATCCTAATGGATCTTGTGACCATGTCCAGTATTTCAGTCAACATCCAACTCTGCCTTTTCATGCAACTGTAGCTCGACATTAGAGTGCAAATCCCCTTCATAACATCACAACCAACGACGTGCCATCTGCCCCCTCCCCCCTCCCCCCTTGTTATCTTCCTAAATGATGAGAAAGCAGAACCTCAGACCACTAAACAAAAACTCTATTGAAAGTAGGGCTGCAACTAATGATTATTTTAATAATCAATTTATCTGACGATTATTTTTATTGATTTATCGATGAATTGGATTAAAAAAAAACACAAAAAGCATTAAGTTCCAACCCTTTATTCAAAAATAGAACCAACACATTCCCAGTGCAAAACTTCTTCAGAAAGGGCACAAACAGGTTGCTCCTTGAACATCCCTAAGCTGTTAAAGTAATGATTAAAAAGAAGTCTTCATCTTCAACCATCGTCAGAGCTGTCATGTCAGTGAAGAGCATGTTGAGGATACTATCCGTCAAGACAGCGGCTTGCTGTGGTGTAGCCTACATGGTGCATTTCCCATCAAGAAGCCTGGAATCCAAAAGATAGTATGGGTGTGTGTAATAGCACAATTTACATCAACTCAATACACACATATTTGCGCGCAGACAAACACAGCTTATTCATTAAATGATTGCCATCATTGTAGGAAGTGCAAGTTAAGTTCATTTAAACACCACATTTAAAAAGTTTAAGATGACCAAATGCAATAAAATAACTTTAAAATGAAACACACACAAACATATTTGTCAAAAATAATCCTGTAGTGATTTACCGTGCTGTTGAACTCCCTTCCTCCTCATCAAGGACTCCAACATGTTTACGTTTTAGGTGCTGAATCATCACCGCGGTGCTCCTGTGCCATTCCATGTCACTTTTTCATGTCTCGGATTTAACACTTTTTCCGATGTATTAAGTGTGAAATTCTCCCAGACTTTGGATGACTTAGGTCGTACAGATTTCTCTGCCTCCACCAAGTGTTTCAGAACGTTATGTCCCTTTGATGGTCATTCCTCTACCTCCACTCAAACATCTACGTGACTTAATAAGTGGCGTAATAGATGCGAGACCCAATGGATCCAAAATGAAATCCGTTGCCAAATCTTTTAATAATCAAATTTTATGGATTTTCTTGAATTGTTATTGATTCCCTAATCCGAAATCCCTAATTGACGCAAAGCACTATTTTGCATCAGCTTATACCAAGACAAGCCAATGCCGCCACATAATCACAATGGAAAGATACATCATTATGATACTGAATGACAGAACTCAAACTAAAAACAGTGATCTGTCAGTCAGCAGATGAAATCATACATCATAGTAACTGCCCACATCATGTCTATAGAGAGAACTTGGGTTTAGCTGTTATGAAACGGAGCTTTGGTTTACCTGATTGCACACCAGACTAGAATTGGCTGCGGACAACAGCACATGTAGAAAAGGAATAGAATAAAGAAAACACATGGTGCACAACTGAACAAATGTAATGTGCATGCATTACAATAGCCTGGTAGTAGATCTGAAGAGCAGTAGACAGGTTTCAAGAAATCGCCTATCACACCAGTTCGCTGAGATGGATTCACTGCGGCCTCAAAATGTCCAGCAACGATTGAAAAGGTCACTCATGTCTCCGCTGCTCCCCTCAACGTCCCGTACACCTTAGCCTCTCATCTGAATAGTGTGTGTGGGCTGTGTGTAATCTGAATAGTAATAAGGCTGGCTGATAGATTGATGCATAACAGCAAGGAGCATGCAGAGCAGGTGGGCTATTTTGGTGTCAGCTCCCTTTATTTTCCAGCTGGCCCTGTTCTGTTCGACCACTTCACATGTTGTAGATGTGATACGGAGCGTTGAGGCTGGGAAATGACTTTGATCAAACTTGTATTCTGTTGTTTCAAAGTGCCTGGTGATGGGGTTTGACATTTTATTTTGTACCTCTGCTTGTCTGAGGCAAAAGGAAATAGGGTGGTATTCCTGCATCCCAGCTCTGTGTTCTGCTCAAATCCTTTGTGATCACAAAATCTTACAAAACTTCACATTTCCCAATTCCTCTTCAGTACCCCATTGAAAAGGTAATGACAAAACTATACTAATTACACAACAGCACAGGAAATGTGTGACTGTAAAAAACTTGTTTCATTACTAAGCTAACTAATCTCCTTCCCCTTACTGGTACCAGAAGTTTTGTCTTCAATGTGAAGCCACATGGTTCAAACCTACTCCATCTCAAAACAAAACCTGAATATATAGGCTTGCCGGTGGCTAGCTAGCTAGACACAATGTAAATAAGACAAGTTTGGAGTTAGAAAAAACAAAAGTGGAGTCCTTTTTTGGTAGAGGCTTGCTACCGCCCCACACATCCAGCCCCGGATCAAGCTAAACAGGGTTTCTGCGGGGTTTCACCAAGTCAAATTTAGGACTTTTCGAGAGCTTTTAAAGACTATTTGGAATAAAATTCAAGACCGATATCACTGCATGAAAGTAATGCAGAGTTATAAAAGTAAATTCATTCAAATTAAAAAAAGCAAAAAGGAGTAATAATAATCTGTCTTTATACAGCTAATTATATTTGGACTAGAGAAAGAAAGAACTACAACACCACAGCATGAAAAAAAACTTTAAAAAACATTGGAAGGCTGTGGGAGCGTTTCTATGAGCATTAGCGTTACATGGACATAGGACAATTAAGACCTGTTAATTAACCTATAAACCTGATGGGTTGGGGTGATGCAACAACTCGTCTTTCAGGAAAACATGGCTGTTACTCAGGGAATTCCACAGGCTTCTTTGTTTCCATTGGAACTACTCTGTGAAAAATAAGGTCTTTATGAAAACTGCTGACAATAAAATCTGTTAAAAAGATTGGCTCTGAAAAGGGGGCGTTGCCATTGAGTTATTTCTATGGATTTGTTTTTATGAACACCACAACAGAAGTACATTTGTAATGGGATGGGAATAGAGATTTTAGGACAGCAATCTAAAAATGGGCAAATCCAACCAAAAGTGTCTTCATGAGTAGATGCAACAAGAGGATTTTTATTTTTTATTTGTTAAAAGAATGGATTACGTGCATTGTGCTTACATAAAAAAAGGGGACCACTCTGCAGCTGACAGGCTTTGTAGCCTTTGTGCAATTACTGGGACATTGAGGCAGAGCACTGAGGACCGCACTGTCCTTTAACAATTACCAGACACTGTGAATATTAAGATTATATTAAAATGTCTGCCTCCATCTGCAGTCCTGTTCCTGATTGCTATCTTAACCTCTGACTGGGGGGAGAGGCGCAGCAGTCCGGTCTGCTCAGAGAGACCAACAAGACAGAGGAGCCGCGCTTTAATTCTTCTGCCTGAGATTTCTGGATAATGGGGAGGATGGATAATGTATGCATGGCAGATATTACTGTCTGGGCGATAATGTGTATGGCTACACAACCCTGCATGCACACACAACATTGAATGAACACACACACACACACACATTTATTGATCTCTGCAACTGAACAAGATGGCAGCAATACAGAGCTATTATATTTGAATCATCATGGAACACAAATACACACACACACACACACACAAACACACACACACACACCTCTGATAGATATACCGATGTGTCAAAGCCATTAGGGCGACTCTTAAATCAAGTTGGGGAGAGACGGAGGGCGGCAAGGATGGATAGAAAGATAGACAGAAGGAAGGATAGAGGGGAAAGATGGAGGTATTTGAGGTGGAGGATGTATAGAAAGAGGGAGCGGAAGCTCAGGCAAGTTCTACAATGTTTAGTGTGACATACAGAAGAGGAAATATTAATTAACATGTCCTCTCCTGACATGACTTGACATATTGTTTTCCCCACACTGACTTCAAACTGATATTAAAAGTAACCCTGCAACCCACACACACCCCCCCCCACATCCACACACACAAGCAACACTGACAATGCACTAAATATCTCGTACATGCACATCACACTTGGAGTTGCAGACAAATAAAGGGAATACAGGACCAAACATCAGTCCAGAACAATTAAAAAACCTTATTTAGGTAATGTGTGTTTTTAAGAAAATTAAGAAAAGTTAATATCAATGTATAATGCTAACAAATACACACATGAAAACAGCACGGCGCTGATTAAAGCCAATATAGAGAAGGAGCACAGGTCCACACACAGACTTACACTACATATACACAACAATCCACTTAACGTTGAAGTGTAATATTACAATACGTAACTCAGAGGGAGGGGAAAAAGGATGCAATTTGTGGCGGTGCTAATAAATCACACAGATATTATGAAAGCAGGGACAGAGACTTTTTAATTATGACTTAAACATCAAACTCAAAACATGTCTCAGGGGAATCTGCATAATGACCTCATCCCCCTCTTTTTTGTCTTGGTGGAGCTGCGAGATCTGGATTTTCATTATTATCGCTATTTGCACTGTTAAATGAATCAACAAGACAAAGACCGTGGTAGGGAGTACAACAACCAGCGGAGGAGATCCGCAACTTGAGCAACATTCAACTAAGTCCACAACAAGGGTTCTGGCGTTGCAAGAAATGAGAAATAAACAAAAAAGGAAACTTTCCAATTACTGTACTTAATGGCGATGTCGTGGTACTTCTCGGTTCTGGGGTGGCGGTATTACTGTCAAACATAAACAGGATTAGTAACCAACTATTATTTTCTGGCTGTGTGACTTGAAGTGATTATAATTCAGATGTGAATTGTATTGGTTTACGGATTTCAGCAGAGCTCCTGCATCTTTACTCATCAATGGCCACAGTATGTCTTCGTTTACTGCTTCATTCTCTACACTTTGTGGTTGTGTGTATTCTCATGATGTCCAGCTAATTTTGGAAATTTACAAAAAACAGTAATAGTTATCCATATCCACTAAAAACTTTTCATATTCCATCCTGACAATGCAGTCTTTAACAGAGCAGGCCACCACACACAAACACACACAACACACCCACACTTCCCCTCTCTTTCTTTCTTTACCCCTAATTCTCTTACATTTCACCCCTCTGGTGTCCCCCCCTTCTCCCCCACCATCCCTTTTGTTCGGCGCACCCCTATTTATCACGGTGTGAAGGTTGAAAGAGATATTATTATGGGGTGTCGGGCTGGAGAAAGGAGACAGGGGTAGCCACACGGATCGCGTGAGGAGACCGTGGGGCTAATGACAGGAGGACAGGCTTGGTCAGTGGCCTGTGGTACCTGCTGGATGTGATAGATGGAGAGCGGAGAGGGGAGAGGGGAGAGGAGGGGAGGGAGGAGGGGAGGGAGGAGGGGAGGGAGTTCTTTCGCTGCCTGCGCATGTATTTTATTGTTTCAAGGAAATGTCTTTGTAACATTTCTACCATGCATCTATGGTAGAAGAAGAGTGTATTTACATGTTAGACGGTGCTCTCCATTTAAAATCTTTGAATACATTTAGTGTATGTTCAGTAGGCATACATAAAAAATTACAACTAAATATAGTATCATAATTGTTTGAACATCCCCACTTCCTTCACAAAGCTACATCTTCACAAAATCAAAATGGCAGGGTGTAGAACTGCATGGCAGGGAATATTTTGGAATTTTGGGCTAGAACACAGCAGCAATAATTATTTTTCCTCTACCTCCTGCACTCTGATCATTCCCTCTGCTGCTGAACTGCTTTTGCAACGCATCCACTTCTCCTGAGCCACTCTGGATGTTTGTTGTCCTGGATCCAACCTTTCAGTTATGAAATACCTTCTTTACAGTGTTATACCTTTCCCTAGTGTCCTTCACTCAGTTTATTGCAAAGTATTTAATTCAAGAAAGAAAAAGAAAAAAAACTATTTCAACGCTTTCACATTCAATACTGCAAGAGAAATGATCCTTGTAGGGAGTCTATTGTTCCACAGAGTGGTCTAAGGCCTGGTCTTATTTACCTGAAGGGACGCCCCATGGCAAATATGTATTCCCATTTCTTCCCCATCTGTGCATATACATTATGTACTTTAATCCCATTGCCTCACAATAAAATCAATATAACAAAATTCTGCAAGACCCCAGATTACAACACACTTTGGTTAAGGTGGGAAAAAGATTGTAGTTTTGGTTAAATGCTAACAATCATGATGTGTCCTGGGATTCAAGTCACTGCAAAGTTGTTCTGTATTAAACCAGACCACGATGAACATAACTATACAGACCAACAAAAACAATCGTGAAAAAGTTTGGATCAAATATTTTGGTGGCAAAAAAAAACATTCTCAATGTACATTTTACTGCCACATTTAGTATCAACATTTTAAAACTTGCCGGATAGGTTTACAAAACTTCCCTGTTTTGTTAAAGCTTTAAAGCCTAACTTTTTTACACTGATGAACGGTCATTACATTCAAGCCATTGCCAAATAAGTCGACAAAGCTAAATAAAGACTCTCTGCTCCTCTCTCTGTATTTCTCAGTATAGCCATGTTCAGAAAATTGTGTTGTCCGGCGACTTTCGCATGCAAAAAATTGAGTAAAGATAATTACGTCTTCTGAAGAGTCCATTATGATTTTTTAAATCCTCCTTATTAGGGCTGCACGCTTGTGGCCAAAACGATAACGATTATTTTGATCAAAATTTTGATTGCGATTATTCTCACGATTATTTGTTGATTTAAACCAAAACTAATTTCATTGTCACATAGGCTATTTATAACTGCGAGAGGGAGTGTGATGGACGTACTCACAGAGAGACTCATTATGAACGGGTCCAGCACGGGTCGAATGGCGGATACACACATAGTGTTCATTTTTATAAACTATGATATTCTGGCCATGGATCACAACTCTCGCCCAGGTCCAGGTCCAGCAGCTTCGCCTCACACGCTATTACTCTTCAAACTGAAGTTAGTTGCATTCAATAACTTCTTCTGTGGTCTTCGCCGTGGCGCCCGCGATAGCAGAGTTACCCGCGCAAACACTGGTACAAATATAGGTTTGCCCCTCATATTTAACAATATACAGCTGTGTTAATAACAATTAAAACTGTGGACAAATGTCAGAGGTGTGGACCGGGCCGCTGTGTGGCCGGGCGCGGAGAGAGGCTTGTAACATGAGGACGTACCAACAGTGTTGTCATTCCTTAGAATTATCCATGGGGAAGACAGAAACTACGCACTCAATTCAGGCTTTAATAGAAACCGGCTAGATTAAGTTTCAATCCAAATCTCATTTTTAGGAGACAGAGTTGTCCTCCTAATCTATGTTGGTATTGGACTAAAAATCATGAGTTGCAAAATTGTCCAATAGGCATGTAATTCCAATTGGGTTGAACTGTGTTCCTAAAGGGAGCACCTCCTGGCTCCAGAATTAATGTGTGATAGTTAGATTAAACTTTTTTAAACAGTTATAGATGAATTTGAAACGTGAAAACACAAAGGTAAAGGCAGAGGGAACCTGTACAAGGCAGGGCATCATGACTAAGGCAGAATCCTTAAGGCCCTTATTAGTCAGTTGACTTACTAGGGGTGTGCGAAAAAAACAAAAACACATTCAAGCTCTACCGATTCCAAATAGATTCACAGAATTCCAAAAATCTATATATATTTTTCTTTTAGTTTTGTAAGGCCATGTATATACTATCACATGGGAAAAGTAACTACACTTACATACTCTGAATCTTTTTCTCTTTTTATTTTAAATTGAGAATTTATTTTGAATTGAAAAATGATTTTAAATCGAATCTTGAGCCTAAAAATCGATAATGAACTGTGACATTTCCTGAATCGTGCACGCCTACAAAATAACATTACAGTAACACGTACCAGGGGGCAAACTACAAGTCTGGTTCTTTCAGGGGCCCCTAGTGTTCTGGGGCACACAATGCCTTGTTGGTAATTCCGATTTTGTTGAAGGACAAAAAAGCAGAACTAAACAACCTAGAAATGAAAAAAGACCAGCTTCCCCCAAACTTCCAACCCAGATATAAACAGTCATATTGCTTTATAATTGGTTTGTTTATTCCATGTACTTTAGATAAGCATTTCATTTATTTTTAAGTTACATTTTCTGTCTAATATAGCATTTACAAAATGTTTCCAGTGTTAATATTTGACCACTTTTCTCCTGCTATAATGACCCAAAGTAATAAAATCAATGCTTTCCACATCTCTGTCTGGCCATTCGTTAGGTGCAATTAGATGCTTTTTGCATAATACTGTATTTACATAATGCGTCTAATGATAATATTAGCCCACTTTCGCTTGTGCTTTTGTTATGAGCACCAAAATAGCTTGAAAAGAGAAATAAATTGCAATAATTATCCATGATGAGTAATAATCATTCATACTTGATCAAAATAAAATCAGCTTCTCAGGACTGACAGAGGATAGTTTAATTCTTCAGAAAAGTAGCATTTATATTTGTTATGACAAATTAAACAAGGCAAAAATCATTAACTTTGCCATTTATTTAATCTCACTTTCTATACTTTAAATAAATTCATCATAAAATATATATTACCTTTGTGCGTGTGCGCGCGCACACACACACACACACACACACACACACACACACACACACACACACACACACACACACACACCTTGTCTCGAAACAATCTAACAAAGAAGGCAGATGAATATAAAGGCTGGATATCAGACTATTCATCACTAGATGATTACCAGCTGACAGCAGTAATTGAAAAACACTTATTGAAATGGTTAGGGAGGAGGGCTGCTTCAGTCCCATCAGACAAAATAACCCTCTGAGGGTGAGAGCAGTCTAAATGTGATGATAAATGGACATATTTCCAAAGGCATGCTTCAGGTTTGTCTGTTCTCAGAAAAATTCTAGCTTGATTACTAATAAACCTACCCGTTACCAATATTTTAGAATGAGTAAATTCTGCATTAAGTGTCATTTATAATGAGCAATATCAATTCTTTTAGGGTTATGCATCATTGTTATATGATTGTAACAACACACTGGATGATTCAATTAATATTACTCTAGATATTATTCTATACTTTGAACCTTTAATACACATTAGGATCTCCCATTGGGTAGTGGGGGAGAGCCAGCGATGGAGGGTGCTGAAGCTAGGTCGGTCAAAAACATCCCGTGCCTCTTTACCGTGTTACTCGCACACAGCACAACTGCTTCTCCATCATCCTATATTTGCCGCGCTGCAAAAACATCCGCTCCATGCTGTAGCTCGGCTTTGGGCAGACGAGCACAGAAAGCGCATGCGGCCCGGTGCGTACGTCCAGGACCAATGCAGCTGGCATGGAGGTTGGAGGGCATAACATAGCCAGTTTCACCGATGGGACAAAGACAGACTGCTCCAGCAAGACTGAGCACACTGTTCATCATAGCTAGGCATGTAAAACTTCTTTGACTTCCCTGGTCCAATTTCATTCAAGGCGTTGGTGGTGCAAATTTATGATTAATAATTCATGTCCTGTGAGGCCCGTGGAGGCCCATAGCCAGAGACTGAAACTTGGCCAGTGGTGGTGGGTGGCATCTCCGGGGCAGACCGGAGACGTCTGGCTCAATGTTGGCCAGATGTGGGTGCCTTTGGTCTGATATGGTCTGTTCCCAGACATTAAACTTTATACATATATAGGTAACATACTGTTGGTATAGTCGTTTTGTAACATTTTAATGCAGAAATATGACGTTTAATATTTTTAAGCCACATTAAGGCTGTGCATGGAGGTGCCATTGGCTGTGCCTGAATACAGCTTTACATAGCCACGATCATGGCTGCAGACTCAGTCTTGTTAAATGATTGTTTGCCCTGCTGCGTGATGTGTGCATGGGGTTCCCATATGTGTTGGGAACAGGTGGGTTGCCGGCTCAATCCCAGTACGGACCAAAGTATGTTGGTGGACTGGTAGCTGGGGAGATGCCTTGCGGGACTAATAAAGCATACATTATTATTATTATTATTATTATTATTATTATTATTATTATTATTGTCATCTGCTCTGATTCCAGTAATATAAATCAAATGTTATAAATGAATATGATAATGTCATTATGAAAAGGTAAAAGGAAAAAAAAGGCCACATACAGTACAATTTCATCTCCAGATTGTCTACTCCAGCTGGTCTAGAAAGGAAAGGACGCCCTTTGTATTTGTCTTAATCTCTAGTGTCCAAATAAATCCCCGGTAATTTCACTCCATCCATGTTGTGATAAGAGAAGCTGCAGAATCAAATTTAGTTAATAATACCTTAATGCCATTTACCTTTCTGTTAGCTAAGAGTTATGTCATTCATTTCCTGTTTTGTTCATTTTTCCATGTAAAATATACAAAATGTTGGTATTAGCCTTCCTTGTTCTCCAACTCTCCGTTTTTTTCCCCTCTCCTTACAGTACGCGTCATGCTCTGTTCCTGTGCCAACCTATCTATCAGGATGATGTTACTTAAGATGCTATTCATCTCTCTGAGCCAGCTCTCCCTGATATTCAACACGGCCAATACTTAACACTGCTTTTTAACCAACTAAGACATCATCATTACTTTGAGCGATAGGGTCTCTTTGAGTGGAGTTGTCCTCCTATTTCATCCCTTCCTTTGCTCATTCTTTCACCCTCTCCCCAACTCTCTAATCCCCTGTCCCTCGCTCTGCCATTTTCATCTTTTTTATCTCTCTTGAGAGGGTTCGATCACTTTATGTCCGGTCCTCTGCAGTGTCTTGTCCTCTGTAATGAGGGTCTTGTACCATTACATCTCTACATTGTCCTGTCCCGTCCATATCTGTGTCTTGTTCCATGTAATGTCTGCCCTTCATCATAAGGGCGGCTATTGTCTTGTCATGCTACATCATGTGCATGTACGCACTTCTCAGAGTGGCACTTATTGGATAGTCAGCATTACACACACATGAAAGACATTGCCACTGATTATTTTGCATCGATTATTTTGCATTCTTAAAATTGCGAAGTGTATTGTATTTTATCACCATTAATCATTCAATATAACTATGTATATACAGAATAGGCAAATAACTTGACGTTATATACTAAACTGAACATATGTGTCTTTGGGGCTGTAAGTCAAGATGGTGAAGTGGAACTGCCAGTTGAATCTGTTGAGTCTGACAAATGTAACAAAGTTAAATTTGTGAGAATATAGCTCATCCGATTACATTTTTGAGAAAATATACTTTTGACTTATTATCTGACTGCTTTTTATCCTGTGCATCAATATTATTAATTCCATGACTACACACAATATTTGTCTCTGGTTTGTACAGGTGTGTCAAGACATTCAACATTTCAAATTTGTGCATATCATACTGTAAATTAAACTGCAAGCAAAATGACTCTGGCTCTGTTTACACGGACATGGTTCTTTTGACAAACAGACATTTTGCTTCGTTTGTGCCCTTCGTTTACACACACACACACACACCTGTAGGTTTGGCATGCTCTTGGTGGCATTGACGGCAAATATATATACACTGTACACACGGGTACGTGTAAATGAACACTATCCTGTAAACTGACAGCTGTGCACAATGTTATTTTTGAAACCGGAGAGGTTGAAATGTCCGTTTATGAAAATACCCGCCCACGTGTAAACCTAGTCTTTCTCACAGCTGATATTTTGACCAGTAGGAAAAGCACAGCTGAAACGAATAATGTCAATCATGGCTCCATCCCATTCAGGTGCGTCAGTCAGTATCACCGCCCTGGCCCAGAAACAACTAATTGCAATCCAAAGTCTTCGTCGTGCGCAAAAACACATTCCCAAGTTGATCTGACGCTAAAATGAGGCTTTGACGGTCTGTAAATTGATGAATTGACAAATCAAGTAGGTTTCTTTATAAGTTACATATTTTAATTACAGCTGAAGCCTCATAATGACTTCAGATAAACTTCATAATTAAGAATTTTGCAAGACTGTGGATTTTGTCGACCACCTGCATTGTAAGCACATTAGGAAAGGATCTTTTAATTTCCAGTATGAAAGTAGGAATAGAGAGACCACGTGGCGATGTATTTGTGTTCTCAATTTAGTAATTTGTGCACACAGAGAACTTAGTTTGTGCTCTGGCATGAGACCGCTTCTTTCAAGCTCTGTTAATCAGTCTCTTGTTGCCCAAACAAAGACACACAACCACTCCTTAAGGAAAAATGTACAATGTAGCTGTATTAGGGCTATCTCAATATGTGAGACAAAATATTGTCAAGTGTTGTCTTTTCCTGGTTTAAAAGGCTGCATCACAGAAAAGTGATGTAATTTTCTTAACTTACCAGAATGTTCTAGATGCTCTATTATTTGCCTTTAACCACTTAGTCCATATATCCACATTACTGTTGATTATTTATCAAAAAACTCATAGTAATTTTTTTTATTTTTGAGAGACCCAATAGTCAACCCTACAATATTGATGCAATATTGACATTGATGTACAGTATCTGGTAAAGAATATCGTGATATTTGATTATCTCCATAATGTTTTCACTGCTCCTCATTTCTATCATCTCTTCTATCTTTCTAACACTCCTCTGTGGTACCCTGTTAATGCATGCTGCTCTCATTGAATCCCTCTCTGGGATATGCATGTTGTAGATCATCCCGTCTCACCTCCCACTTTGTCTGAGAGAAGCTGACAGACCACAGATGGCTGTCTTTGATCGGCCATAACAAGCATCTCCACGTCAAATTACAGGGAACAGACAGAGAAGAAGAAGGCGACACTGAAACACACCAAAAAAAAAGATTAAATAAATAAAGTAGATAGACTTAGGGCTTGGGAACGTGTGGCCCTGTGATCACAGCAAATGAGAGCCTCAACATTTGATCACTTCATCAAAAGAGACGTTGCTGCTACCTTTGGAGATGAAGAAGAAACCGACATTTTAAAAAGCAAACCATTGATGAAATGCTATGCAATCCATTTCTTTTTTTTAAATTATTTGTTTTGGCATTTTTAGGCCTTTATATCTGACAGGACAGCTTAGACTTGAAAGGGGGGAGAGAGGAGGAATGACATGCAGCAAAAGGCCGCAGGTCAGAACCAAACCCGCGGCTGCTGTGTTGAGGACTGAGCCCCTGTTTATGGGTGCATAGCCTATCAGGTGAGCTACCCAAGGGCCCTATGTAATCCCTTTCAATAGCTTTGTTGTAATTATACTTTGAAGAATTGGGGGGAAAAAAGACAAAGAAAAAAAGAGGGGTAGATTTTGGGGGGATTACAGGCATCACGGAAAAGCATAATGTTTCATTTGTGAGGTGCCTTTATGAGGCATCATGGGTGTTAATTGCAAATTAAGTCACAATTAGTCTAACAGCTATTCTTCAGCTTAAAGTTCTCAAGTCGTAGAAAACTAGAGACAATAGATATATTGTCTTGCATTGCCAGACCCTGGTCTGGCTGCACATCTTACCTACTCTGAGTTAGGGAAACCAATCACAATATCCTGGGCAGCGCTTAGCCCCAATGCAGAAATGGGGCCCGTGCAAAATAGATAGAGATAGCAGAAGGGGGAGGGACTTAATGTCAGGCTTTATCCCATCAATGTACATCCGTTGAGTCTGAATAGTGTATCTATAACTAAGCGCTAGGGCTGCACAATAAATCAAATTTTAATCGCGATTTTATTTTAAAATGCGTCATTTAATAGAACGCTCCGGGTTTTTTGCATAGCGCATCTACCGCTCCGTAAACGTCTGCTCATTGGCCAGTCAGTTGTTCCCTGCATCGCGCAGCTTAGTTTCTAGATGTAGACAATCACAGAGGAAAGAGTAACGGGAGGAAAATTCAACAGATAGCAGTCGTTTATGCGTCGGTCTCAAGCTTTACCAGTAAACGCAACATTTTGTCCCGTCTGTGTTATTCAGACAACAGTGATCATGCCACCGGAGTGCTAGTCGGTGGCGGTTCTACTGTAGTTAGCCTCTGTTAGCTCACAGGCTCTAGGGCGCGTAATATTTTTCCTCTTGGACGCACCGGTGCACATAATGTCCTCGCATCCGCTGCGATGTTGTTTATACGGATATGGTTTAATTTTGCGTTACATGACCCATTTTGTCTGTAAAACCGTGCCTTTGTGTGGATCTCTCCTCTACTCTCTCTCCTCTTACTCTGCGCGCAGCCCCGCCACACAGCGCCGGTCCAGTTTTAATTGTAAACACAGCTGTATATTGTTAAATATGAGGGGCAATCCTGTATTTGTACCAGTGTTTCCGCTGGTAACTCTATCGCGGCGGCAACGGCGAAGAACACAGAAGAAGTTATTGAATGCCACTAACTTCAGTTGGTAGAGTAATAACGTGTGAGACGGAGCCGCTGGACCTGGGCCAGAGATGAGACCCATGGCCAGAATATCATAGTTCATATAAAGTGAAGCGCAGTGACGATACAGACATTTCATACACACGATGTGTTTATCCGCTGTTCGACCCGTGCTGGACCCGTTCATAATGAGTCAGCCGTCTCTCTGAGCCTATGTGACAATAAAATTTGTTTTGGTTAAAATCAACAAATAATTGTGAGAATAATCGCGATCACAATATTGATCAAAATTATCGTGATTATCATTTTGGCCATAATCGTGCAGCCCTACTAAGCGCATTAGCCACGAAGGGAAGTGGCCATCTTACATCAGGTATACATGAAGTCACAAAAAGCCACTGTTCAGTAGCTTTGGTAAAAGTCGGGATATCTCAGCTTCTTTTGCTTTATCCTCACATTTTCTTTTAATCTTTCCTTCATCATGGCAGTTGAAAACAGAACTGCTGGGGTACCACTTTAAAAAAGGCAGATTTTTTAAAAGCTAATTTATTAATGATTGCTTTGACACAGTATGTAAACTCAATGTATGGGGAAGTTTACATGAAAACGTTGAAAATATTACATAGATATTTTCTTGTATTAAACTTTATGAATCCTTCTGTAAACCGCTAAATATTTAATTATTTCATGAATAATTGTGTGCATGCTGGCTCACTGACACACCTCCAGTAAATAGGACAGACTGTGCTACTGCTGCCACGACAGGTTAAAGTAACAGCTGCTGGAAAACTTTTATTCACGCTTCTTCTTTAGGAACTAGGATTAACATTTTTTTTTAATCCCGATGAGAAAAAGAACTAAAAAAAAAAAAAATATTGACATAGTAATTTCTGTCAATTTCTGTCAAGATCCAAAACTAATTACTTTGTATTTACCTCATTAAGACGTTACCTTACAAGTTAATATACTTTATTTTATTTTGAGAAGGAACCACACAATGTACACTGGTCCTATCCCCATTATTCTGTACACCATGCTCCCGGTTTCTCTCTCAGTGTATGAATATGGAGTGATAGTCCTGCCAACAGCATGGCTCGGGCCACTGTCATACTGTTAGGAAGCAGCCATTTGAAAACATGGTCAATATAGCTCTCCCTCTCCCTCGCTCCCTGTCAGGATTTTGGCAGGTCGTGGGAGGTGCTAATGGAAAAGCTCCTGCTCCTGTTCCCCTTGTTCACCACACTAATGTGAAAGGCACCATCCATGTTACAAGCTGTGTGTTGCCATGACCAGGCCGCCCTGTCATAGTCCACTGGTCGACGAGCTAATGGGCCGACCACAGGAGAGAAAGACGGGCCGTAACAGATGGAGGGAAGAGGCAAGTGTTGGTTAAGGACAGAAAAGAAAAGAAAGGGTTTTTAGCCAGTACCTCGACCTCGCTAACTAATCTAAAATACATTAAGACCATCTCATTGCATTGGCAGATAATCATGCTGATTGGTTTATATTAAGTCAAAATGTACCCATTTCATGGTAAAGCAACAGTGGTCTTTAAAAAAACAACATGTTCTGCACTTTAACGTATATTTGTTGAAAATTTCAGAGCTGAAACAATTAGTCAACTAACTGAATAGTAATTTGACAAAATAAATGTGCAAATACTTTGATAATCAAATCACCATTTCAAACATATTTCAAGTAAAACTGCAAAACATCCTCCGGTTTTAACTTGTCTAAAGTCAGGCTTTTAAATGACTGTACATTTAAATTATTTTGGTTTTAAGTTATTTGTAGTAAAAACAAGGCTTCCACACCTTGCAGATTTTTCAAATTAGGGAAACATTAACTAGTTGCAGCGCTCTAATACTTTTGCCCCAATTTTTAATACATTCAAATATCATTCAGACATAATTATTATTGATTATTATACAGCTAGAAATAAATATCTATTTTATAGAGGTGTGATTTTCTTTAAATGTATAAAATATAGGATGCACAACGTTTATTATCTGGTAAAGCATTCAGTTAATAACATATTGCCTTAATAAAAACCTTGGTGCTTGTTTTCATTAATCTCTATCTAAAAATGTGTTAGAATTATGTATGAGCATGTATTAGTGGTAAACTTATTCAAACAGCACACTAGCGAAAGGACACTTTATCATAGGTGTGTGTTTGTGTGTTCAAGGTGTACAAGACGCTGCCAGACTCTGACAGCATTTCTTGTATTTTCTGCTTATTTCTAGTAACCATGAACCAGGAAAGCCTCTATGTGCCATCACCTTTGTGGTCCACAACACACACACACAAGGACGCACACGCACACACACACACACACACACACACACAAAGCTACAGTAGTAATTCTAAACAAGACACGTCTGTGCATTCTTTCTTCTCTTTCCAACTGGACTACAGCTTCAAACAACCTTCCCCAGTTTGTCACATACTGAACCACTAGCAGACTCTAGCCCACCACTGCACTTTGTGCGTGCGTGTGTGTGTGTGTGGTGTTTGTATATTACCATACGTCTACTCACACCCCTCACAAACTCTGTAGACAGTGGTCTCCCTTGACGATACTCTCCCACTCTCTCGTTGGACTTGGTGCTACTGAACAAACAAGTCTCAGTTTGTCAGTTTGTCAGACCCAAACCAAACTGTAGTCTACTGTTGGACAGCACAACACTGAACCACCTAGTGACACATCGTGCATTCCCCCCACCACACTCACGTGTAGACACAATAGGTAGACAGTCTGTTAGAAAAGAAAAAGCTGTGGAAGCTGTGATTTTTTCTTCTTCTTTTTCCCCCCGGTACATACATCTCAATAAGGAGTGGTTTGTTACAACCTGGTTCCTAGAACTTGGACCTTATTTCTGTACATTTGCACATCAGTTCTCTGACTTCTATTTGTTATGAAAACACTGAACACCAAGGTACTGTAATTGCTGAGATCTGTGCAAATGGCTGCACACAGGCCACATTGCTGCAACAGGGCCTGATGGGGAAAAGAAGACCAGCTGTAGGATGTTTACTAGCCAGATTATCTAAATGACTTTGTTTTTATTTTTTTTAGGTAAAACCTAGAATGAATGCACTTCAAATCCCTTATTGGATACAACGTAACTGCGCACAAATACAGTAATTGTGGTAATTCAAACTTGGACCTGGAGAGACCAGCAGATCGGCCTGTAATGGATGTTCATGGATGTAAAATGAATCGCTTGTTTGTCTAGCTTGTCTTCACTAGACCCTGACTACCTCCTAAATGCCCACATCTCAAAACTCCACACCCCCGTTTTGTAGCGCAGCTTCTCCAAGCCCACGTCAAGAGTACACAAATGACATCACAAGGTTTATTTTTTCCGGACTTGTAAAAGCTATTCTAGACCTGCCAAGGACATTATGAAATAATTTTACAGACCAAGTACTATTCTAATGATGAAGTACACTGATCTCCAACTGTATTACTGAAATGTCTCTTTAAGCAGCTTTAGAAACAGTTTTGAAATAATATCTCGACTATATTCTGGTCCTGATTTGACAAAAACATGAAGGACATATCATCTGTTTGTACTGTGGAAGAGAACCAACGTCTCAGTGGAAGATAGAGAGTGGAGGATATCTGTGCTCTAGGGCCCTTACAGTGGCTGAAGAAGCCAAGGTATGTTATGTATGTACTGTCTGACATTGTGGAGTTCAAGTCTAGCTTGTGTCCTTTACCTTTTCTCATCATTCTCAGTATTTTTCATTGTGTACTATCTGAAAATGATATGACCTATAATAATCTTATAAAAATAGGTAGGTCATGGTGTTAGCCACTTTAGCCTTAGGTGGAAAACTTCAATGGCAAGCATTCAGATTTAAGCCGACAGATTCATGTGTTGAGTGGTTTTAAAAGGCTTGCATTAGCCCGCCGCAACACCAGCCACAGACAGACAGACGAGCAGAATATCAGGTGTAAAAGCTCTTCTGTCTATCATACACACTCCATTGTTGCCAGCTTCACTCTCTTTCCCCCCTCCACTGCCACTCTCTTTAAACTGGCTCTACTCTCTCATTCTCTGTCAAACTCTCTGTCTCTCTGACAATTGCGTTATTTGGCCTTATCGAGGAATATGAAACGGCGTGGCGCGACATCTCCGCGCCGAGCCCAACAGATATGCCAATTCATTTTGCAGCCGGCGATTTGACAAGCTAGACTGCTCCTCTTGAAAGACATCATTCAAGCGCACAGCCACCGCCACCGATCCCCACTCCCTTCCCTTCTCTCTGTCTCTCTCTCTCTACTCATCCACCTTCTCCTTTCCCCTCCCTCCTTTATCCCGCTTTTTTCATTCCATCTCCCTCACTCCTTGTTGCAATCTGTAGCGCTTCGTCTCTTAAGATTGAAAAGGGCTCTCGGCCTGCGACAAAAAGCCTGAAAAGAAAAAAATACATACTCCCTACTCTATGGCCCTCCCTCTATCACACTCCTTCATAGGAAAAAAAGGTTGAAGTATTGAAAATATAAAATGATGGGGTGGTGGAGGGAGGCAAGCAGGTGATAACATTGTGGATATTAGGAGTGGAATCGCGCAAGATGAGGAAAGAGAGCGAGGAGTGGGGAGGAGAGACAGAAAAGGAATAAGAAGAAGAGAGAGAGGTGGCGAGGAGATTGGTGCCCTAAGCTGCGGGTGTTTGAGGGGATGACACAGCCACTAATACAAGTGTTTAAATATTTGATGCAGGGAGGGATAAAGCGGGATCGTCTCGCCACGGAATTGAGTGTCAAGACGAGAATCTATTAGAGAATCTGTGTGTGTGTGTGTGTGTGTGTGTGTGTGTGTAAGGCAGATTTGACAGTGTGGCGGAGCAGGGCAAAGCCTTGTGTGTTGTTGCCGCAATCTCCTCAGCACCAATTCATCCCCCATCCAACGCCACTTCACCCCCCCCACCCCACCCACCCAAATCCCTGTTTCCACCACCACCGCTCCCCCATCTTCACTTCACTTAAATGTTTTTTGGCCGTGCTTCAGTAGACGCTGATTATCACGTCTTGTGGAATGGAGGTTTTTGGGCAAGGAGCGAGACAGACAGTGGGTGAGGGAGAGACACAGAAACAGATAGACCATGGTGCAATGGAGGGAGAATAAGAAAGTTATTTGGGGGTGAGAAAATACTATAATAGGACCCTGTGTGTGAGTGTGTGTGAGTGTACCTGGACTGTCTCGCATGTTCTTGATCACTTGAATCACTCCTTGTGTGCTTTCTAGTGCACTACATTTAGCTTTTGTCATTTTGTTTGAGTTTCCACATTTTAGGAGAGGGAAATGTACTGTATGCAGTGACCCCCAAAAATGGCCATAATATTACCATGGTGTATGCATTTGGTAACTGTTCATTTTACAGATGCGTAAATTCCAAACAGTTTCCTGAAAGTTCGTTCCTGTGAGAACTATTTAAAATAACTATTTAGTAATAATTATAAGGTAAGCAGAAACAAACTTCAGAGACTGTGTTCCTTATGTTGCGTTTAAAAGCAATATCCTTAATGCATTCATTTTTATTATATATGTTGAACCGTCTGCTTGCCTTTAGACAAGTGTTTGCAAAGTCAGCTTACCTGCTGACTTAAAGCGAGTTTTACATTTGATTGGAATAACCTGCAGCTTTGACAGCAGAAGCCGAAGCCAACAGCTCTATAACAATCCCAGTCCCAACAAGCACAGGAACCAAAGCATTAGCAACTCCACAAAAGACGACAACCCAAAACGCAACAGCAGGTACAACGTTAACCGCTTTTATATTACAGCAACCAGGGTCACTGGTTAGGAACAAAATGCAAAAGACAACAACAATTACAAAAATCAAACAACAAAAACAATCAGACCACACAAAAATATCAACAGCAATCAACAGCTGTTATAGCAAGGGCAGCATTGACAACAACAGCAATCGCTACAATACAAGTTACAACAAAACACTTGTCATCATGGTTAGCCCCTTTTTCTCCTTTTTGACTGCGGCTCAGTCATGGTGTTTAGATCGTATTACATTCAATTAAGAAACAACACTCTCTTCTGGCCCACATCATCTCAATCTCTCACTCTCACTGTTCGGTGATTGAGTGCTTGTGGCCTGGTCAGCAGTGGAACAGGGTCCCCGTCCACTCTCACCGGCGTGTGTGTGTGTGTGTGTGTGTGTGTGTGTGTGTGTGTGTGTGTGTGTGTGTGTGTGTGTGTGTGTGTGTGTGTGTGTGTGTGTGTGTGTGTGTGTGTGTGTGTGTGTTTGTGTGAAAACAGGCTCTTTAGCAGTCTAGACAGGGCCGAGTGCCACTTTAACCTGTGTGTAATGAGGGCATGGTAGAACATTGTTAGGGAATAAAGCTTGTTACTTTTAGTCCTAACACACTCACCAACACACACACAATAGAGATACACCCACATTTCATCCAAACAAGCCTTAGCTAACACTGGGTCAGGGTTGAGCAACACCATTGACTCCAATTTCATCTTGCCCTGTAGCTCAAACATAGGCCTGCTTGTTTTCTTTCTCTTGTTCGTAACACTAGTATCTGTGCAACCAAGTACTGCATAGGAAAGCAAACCGCATGACAACAAATGTGTCTTTCAGAAGGTCCCCTTAATATTTATTTGAATAAAAGGTGTATTCATTAGTCATGTAATATGAGAGACCCACCCAACTTATTGATTCAGACTGTCAACTTTCATAATGCATTATCAGGTTCTTGTGCAATGAAACATGAATCCATAATCTGCAGGATACATCCATATCAAAGTGTAGATATAGGATTTAATATATTAAATATTTTCTGTTTTTGATGAAAACAAGACTAAGTAGGTCATCAGTTAACTAATAGAAGTTATAAAGATACAAAATATTTGTTTTTTATGAAGTATATCATGTGATGTCACGCTACCTCTTTAGCAACTTGAAGGAAAAGCATAAAACTAATTTATTGTTAGATTCAGTATAATAACATTTCAGTGTTTTAAGCGAACAAAATAAAGGATTCCACCTTTAGAATTATATATATATATATATATATATATATATATATATATACATAAAGTATAAAAAAAATGTCTATAATTGAAACATGTTGATACCTTCTTTGGGGTGTCTAAGGAGGTGCATTGGTCTCTTGACCTTAGTATTTCTAAAATCAAGGCTACAACCCAGATAGTAATATGCAATTTCATATGTGTTACATACACCCAGGGTTCATTTTATTAGCTACACTTAGCTTAAACTAATGCAATTTTATTCAAAACCCTGCAAAATAAATCACTAAATTGTATGCTTTAAACTGTTTCAGAGAGGTGTTTGTGTGTACTTTGTGGTGCTGTTAATTGTATTATATGTCATACCTTCTATACAGTTTGGCTGCTTTTATGTGAATGGTTAACCGCTAAAATGAGCCCACAATAAAAGTTACATCAATAAACACATTTTTACCAATCTTTGGACAACTAAAACACACCCCAAAGCAGTATTATTTCATTGACTATTTATAAATCCAAGAAATTATCAATAGGGTTCAAAAGTCTTTCTTTTTTGGACAGTGTATACTTATAAAATGTATACTGTTATTGTTTTGTATATAAAGTGTGAATATACATGTCCTAGTTTGTCTTGTTCACCAGTCCTACATGTTTTTTTCTGATAATGTTGATACAACCTATTTTAAAATCCTATTCTTTGCTGAAAATGTAAGATTGAACACTTTAAATTGTAGAATAAAATGCAAAGAATCCCAAACGAGGGGTCTGTTTTTTTTGTGCAAGCGATGTGAACCAGCGGACGGAATCACACTTATCCACGCACACTAAGCCCGACTCAATAATGCACCTAGTGAGGGTGGTGCACAATGTGTGTGTAGCATTCAGATCAGACACCCTGTGACATTCCCCCAGCGCAAGACACACACACACACACTCTTACATATGCACACATGGCACCCATAGACCCCCCCTTCTCTCATACAAACACACACACACACACACACACACACACACACACACACACACACACCCCTCCCCCCTCATCCACCCTCTAGACAGTGATTCTATGTTCCATGTCGCCACCCTGTCTTGTCACATTTCCTTCCTGTCTGCCACACTGTCTCTCTCTTTCTGTCTTCTTCTTTTGTACTCTCTGCCTTCCTATCCACTCTCTCTCCCTCTCTTGGCCCATCCCTCCATCCAATCAATAACTGCTGGCACTTCCTTCCACAGCTCAGGAAAAAACAATTAAAAGCCATCGATCCCGACGCACACACGCACGGGAACGCGCATCAACACACACATACATACACGTGTGCAAACGCGCGCTCGGCCATGAATATGCAAGTGGGTCTCCTTGACCTTCAAAGACAGGGGAAAGCCAGGTGACTTCATTCTTCATGGGACTGCCACTAGATATGTCACACACACACACACACGCACGCACGCACACACACACACACGTTTGAGTCATACATGCAAACTTAAGTGTTCCTACGGGTGCACACTTTAACAGCGCAGACCCATACACAGAGTTTGATGCGTCCAAGGTATTTAGACCGTAATAGTATCTGAATAGTAGAATAGAGAATAGAGTATCTGAATATGGGAATTGATCGGTAGAGTCAGTGAGTTGTTTTCCATCATGAGCATGTTCATTAACCAAGGGGTAATGTGATAATCACTTGCAATCATGGAGAGATAGTTTCAATGATGCGTCTATTTACACAAGTTGCTTCGCAGGCAGAAAAATACAGAAGAAAATACAACGCTAACTGAAAACCACAAAAAACATCTATCCAGATCATTCTGTTCAACCAATCCCAGCACATATGAAAAAGCCTAAAAATGAATTTCTACCTCAGACACCTGAGAGTAGGGCCGTACCGAATTCCTGTTTTCAAAGTTCGTTGGGGGAAAAAAAATTCTGACCGCACCGAAAAAAGATGGAATTAAAACGACTGATGTGCTGTTGCAGTCACCTGTTGTTACACACAATCATCGGCAGTTAAGGGCTTGCATTTTTTTTTTTTTTACATAGTGTTTAAAACCTTTTTGTAACAGTAATAGAGGCCGTGATGTTTCACATGCCTCAATACGGACTGACGAGTCTGGTAGTCTTTTAACATGACGGGATTGTCCACGGCAGATAGACGACGACGAAATGTTTGCTGCAAAACCTGCGTTTTGGTCAGACTGTCTGACGATGACCATTGTTGCAGTGTTTGTGAATAATGCTCAGTCAGCCGAGCCTACTATCTTTACCTTTATCAAATGGTCTGAAAACGGCACCAGGCTGCTTCAGTCGAACCACACAGACCTCTGCAAACATCCGACTGCTCGCTTGTAACTCAACATTTCTCCATTCTTGGCAGAGGTGGACAGCAAAACGCTGCAGACATTTGCCAGCAGCTAGCGGACATTTACCTAGCAGCTTGGTCCCGACAAAACACTGCAGTGAATTTCAGCCCGCATGCACGTTCAAAAGAAAAACTAAAATTCAAATCCCAAAATCTTTATCAATCCCAACTGGGCCAAAATAAACAAAAAAAGAGAAACCTTTTCGCCACAACATGAACATATTTTAAATAATAAATAAACAAATTAAATTGTGTAAAGGCCAATACTGAACTAAACTGCAAAGGCATGTGAACAACAAAGACGTTTTAGTGCAAACTGCATAATGACACAAACCCTTAACAATAAACTTGGTGACTGCCCTGTTGTCAACATTGAACTGCCTAATGGAGAACTAACCTAAGTGCAAAGGGATGTAACTGAAGTACCTTAAGGCTGAAAGGTGCTGTAAAATAAAGTTGCTTTGCCTTACAACCTCAGCCTGTCATCTGGGCATAAAAACCACTGCTGTGCCTGCTTGTCTCAGAGGAAGTGGAACGTCAACAGCACCGTGACCGCTTTTGCCTCGCCATTACTATCATATCGCGTGAAGTCTTGAATACCTGTAACCACACTGGAAACAAGGAAACGTTGTCCACACCTCTTGCACGCGCGTGTGCGCCGAAGCTCCGCTCTTAGTCACTGTGCAGAGAGGTCAGAGAGGACAGGTTGCGATTACATGCTCTCAGGTACCGAAATCTGACCGAAAGATAAATCATCTTTCCATACTCATAGGATCAGAGTTTTTTGTTTGGTGCCATTAAAAAAAGAAAAAAAAAGAAAAATTGATGTTTGGTGCCTAGCCCTATATACATTTGCACTGTTTATTATTAGAATTGTTGCTTTATTTTTCAAATGCTGCCTTTTAAAATTGTGTTTATTTTTTTAAATTGTTTATTTTGTATATTTGTAGTTTATAGTGTAGATTTTACAGTGTTTGACATTCTGTGGACAGCAAAGGAAGAATTTAATTGTAGAGAGACAATATAACACTTTGAACTCTAGCTTTGATATTTGATTGTATTGCATTATGATATTTGATTCCCTGCACTTTTCTTTGTTCAGTGCTTTTTATTTGCTGTGACATGTGAATTTCCCTGCAGGGATAAATTAAGTATCTATTTTGCCACCATTCACCTAAACATTGTGATGTCCCCGGTAAACATTTTCATCTAGCTTTTTAAAAATGCCGTGATTGCAGATGCAGATGCATTAATTACTAGGGATAGATGAGACCTATAACCCTCATGTTTCAAATGCTTCTGTCCTTTCCTACTTTGGCAGTTTCAGTTTTATATACTTACTAAAATCTGGATGAGCAAATGCAGCATCAAATTCAGCAAACATCCAACAAGCAAGACGAGTCGGGCCTTTTCGAAGTCCATTGGTGTTTATCGCAGTTGCAAACGTTTTCCTCTGGGTGTTTTATTCCTAAAAAAGTAGTAAATGTAGTAGCAATTTGTTTTAGCAGTCAGTGATGACTTGACAACATATTTGCTTGACCAATCACAAACCCTGTTAGCAGTCCATGACAGTTCCCGGAGCCTTGATTTCATATCACCTCAAGACAGGCAACTTCTCCTCATAGCATGAAATAATATTAGTGTCTCTTTCCGCTGTTATCAGCTTAGTCTAATCTATCCATTGTTCTAGCCATCTTTGTGCCTTGCACAGATGGAAAAATGGAGGTGATCAATAGAAAGATGGATGGATGGATGGATGGAAGAACAGGCATGTGTGCATGGACAACAAGTAAAGAAGGTGATGGAGGATGGGAAAAAAAAGTAGAGAAAAAAAGAAATGGTTGTTGCAGCGGGCTAAGCACAGAGTGAGAGAGACAGAGAGAGAGAGAGAGAGAGAGAGAGATAGAGAGAGAGAGAGTGTGTGTGTGTGTGTGTAGAGAGAGAGTGTAATAGAGAGGGACAGCAGTCACACTCTGGCTGTTGCTCAATGAGGGAGTGGCCTCTAACGCCACCTCTAATCTGTGTCCAGTCAGCCCACACACCAACACCCACTATTCAGCTACATGAAAAATAGTCCCAACAGGAGTTGGAAATGCAATTATTCTGTTGTTGGAATGTTTTTTTTCATTGTGTGTGTGTGGGAGGGGGGGATGTCACTGCAGGCCAGGTGTTCCTCAGGGTCTGCTGGTTTTCTTTTGGTTTGGGGAGTTTGATAAATGAAGAGAGAGAGGGGGAGAGTAAACAGGGAGAGTGAGCGAGCTTGATAAATGATCGGAGAGTGATGGATTGACTGCAATGCTCCTACATCTGAAGCATCTGCTGTTGTGTTGGCTGCTGAATCTGTCAGGGGCCATGGTTCTCCGTCTTTAGGGATTTCTGACACCTGCTACTGTACATATTATTATTGGAGAGTTCACAATTTAGGCAAATCAGTGTCAATGAACATGCCAGAACATTATGTACAATTTTAAATTAACCCAATTGGCTTAGTTACCAAGCACAACCACGTAGAAATGCTTAACACCAAAAATGTCACATTCTCTTGTGGTTTCTGTAGTTGCAATGCGTTTCTTTCTGGTGTGCATGTTTTGTCTTTTAGCCTCTAGTAAGGGTCTAGTAACAAAAACATAAACGTTTGAACCTGAACATCATCGAGCACCTACACCCACAACTGTTGAGAGCATCAGGTGTGTAGTAGAAATATGACACATTGAACATGAACACACATGAGCCGAGATGAATCCATAACTGCTCAACGAGGATTAAACAGGGCATCAATGAACAACACAGTGTGGCATTTGGAGTAAGTGGTAGGCAGCTTATTTTAAACCGTTTCCGTTCCTTTTCTTTCTGAATAGCCTCCATTAAGAGTCTCACTTCCCACCAGCACTTCAAAATCAATGCATACACCAAAACATAAAAAATTACACAATATCAATCCAGGGCAGATCAAGGTGTTCAAGTAACATTTATTTGACGATTACTGTCATAAACTACAGCTCACCTCCAGGCCCGCAAAATCAATTGACATCTGCTCTGATTGGTTAATCCCTGATTTGCTCCGCAGCCTATGAGATCATTCATCTCTTCTGTCAATCATATGTGCTACTGTGCATGCCCGGTCAATTGATTCCCAGACATCTGAACATAATCCCCCTGCAATTAAATAATTAGGCATTTAGCAAACCAATTTAGCAAACATCCAACAAGCCAGACGAGTCTGGCCTGTTCAAAGTCCACTGGTGTTTATTGCAGTTTGTGCATCTAATTGAAGGCCAGTATTGAGGGAGTGTGTGTGTTTATGTGTCTGTGTGTACTGATGTTATCATGCTTGAGTTGAGATATTAGTAACAGGTGGCTAACTGGATCCCTGGAGCTCCATGCACTCCACATTGAGATCTGTGTTAATTGAGAGATACGTAATTAGTTTACAAGTTTGTGTATGTGTGTTTGTGTGTGTGTGCTGAGTACATGGGAGTGTTTAATTGCAGAAGTGTTAATTAAGCCGGTTAATGCTGTAACTTTATGGTTTGACTATATTATCTACAGACTCCTGCCTATTCATTAGCATGGGTGCTTCTGTCCCCATGTATGACTTTCTTCTGTCTCTTCAGTTTCCTCCGTGTATCTGCTCGGGATGTGTGTAGCAGCTGTATTAGTTCATCACTGTCTGTCCCCGTCTATGTGCTGACAGCCATAAACCAGCAGAAGAGCATGTCTCTTTCAGCAGAGTCAATTTTACAGCTCTGAGTCGCAGCTCTGAACTGACAAATCAATAAAATCAGAGGGAGTTAAATAATTTAGAGCTGACTCTAATTAGTCTTCTAGTCGTGCAGTATGGATTCCTCTACAATATTGATGACAGAGTGTCTGTTTATGGAAGAGATTGCAGGACTGAGCTCTCTTGTTCTCTGCCTCCTCATAAGAGACTACAGAATACAAATCAACATCCTCAATGAATGAACATGGATTTCAATTTTTTTTTTTTTTTTTTTTTGGGGGGGGGAAGCCGGATCCAGAAGGGAAACACTCGCAAGTGACAATGGATTGCATTATATACAGTACAAGTGTTTTTGTGAACTAAATGGTCCAAAAAAACACATGTCTCTTTAATCACGTCCCCACACTAAGCATAAGGGCCCAGACACACCAAACCGACATCAAAGACCTAGTGTGGAAGAAGGCAGACTGTTGCGACGCCTCACGCTGTCTTTGTCTGGACCAAAGGGTTGCACTTGAACACCCCGCAAAGACTACAGGCTACAGCCAACTAGTACGTATTGCAGTGTATTCATCAGGAGAACCAGAAGACCGAAAGGACAGATTCAAGACACTAGTGGCCAGCTAGCATATAAACAGTACAACCCAATGTTACAAGAACAAATGATTTATTTTATGATTAATATTTCCGTGCGTGAGGGAACACTAACGCAAACAATTACGAATAGTTTCTGCTAAAGAGCTTGGTGGCTTTAAAGAAAATCTTATCTGATACAAGTCTTGTTACATTTACAATTACATATTTGTGTCAGTAATTTATGAGTGTTGTAAACATAAAGGTTGAGAGTTGATTGTAAGTTATGGATGTAATGTAAATCTATCTGCTCTAGTCTGGATTGGGTTTATTTATTTATGGGGTCTTCTGGGATGGGCATATTTGTATGCATTTTACACTTAATTAACTTAATATACAAAAAAACTATTATTTGTTAATAACCTGACATTGCCTAAATAAGGATTTGTTGTTCTGGACTGATGTTCATTGCTCTCTTATTCCCTGTTAGTTTCCCAGCTACTCCATGTGGGATGTGCATGTATACTTGGTGCAGTTGTCTGTGCATTGTTAGTGTCTTGCTTGTATGTGTGCTATGTGTGTGTGCTATGTGTGTTTGTGTGTGTGTGTGTGTGTGTGTGTGTGTGTGTGTGGCGGTTGTTATCAGTCACGGGGGGGAAACTATCGATCATCTCTTTTAATTACCCCGAGCATAGCGAGAGGCCTAAATTAACTCCTCTCCTCTGGCTGCTGAAAAAGCCATGCATATTTTACGACCGGGAGACCAATCGTATGTCACTCAGCCCTTCTCCTCTCCTCTGACAAGACAAGACTTATCACGGTTGTTTATCTCTCTCTTTCCCTCCATATCTCCTCCTCTCTCCAGCAAGCATGTTGTCTGTGTGCAAAACAAAAGCGTGAATAATAAATATCCACATTGTGTGCGTGAGTTTGTGCTGAAGCATGTTGCCCCAGTTAAAAACAAAAACGTGAATCTCAAGTGTCCTCATCCTTGGCGTGTGTCTGTGTGTGTGTGTGTGTGTGTGTCCTTGCTGCTATACGAGAAGCAGTAAAAACCCATAGAGGTGCATTAGAGGTGTTTTACCATGCTGCTGTCATTGTGGCTTGTCAGCTGGTGGTGACACTGAGCGCTGTTTTCCTTCAAGGGACTATTCTGTAAGGGTCCTCTCTCTCTCTCCCTCATTGCTCTTCACTAGGCCTGCACGAGTTGGGGAAAAATATGAATCACGATTTTTTATCACGATTCTCTGCCACGATTGTTTTGACTATGACAAAACAAAACAAATTGGGAGTACCAAACGTAGATTATTTTTGGCTCCTACAGCACATTGCGTCACCAGCCTGTAAACACAGAGGCTCCAATGAAGAGAATGGAGAGCATTGTAGTGCTGGCGAGTGCTGTAAAACCTATTTTTTACAGTCTATATTTAAAACTCACAGAAGAAAGTAGTGACGTTTGTGATGAAGTTAGATTGCAAAATAAATGAGAATCAAAGTTATAAAAAAAAAAAAAAAAAAGATCTTCTTAGATGTTGGGGACTTTAAGCAGTGACGGTTGAAGAGACGGCTACACCGTTCCAGAAACATTCCAACCGTTTGCCGTTGCAAAGCAGTCAATCTCCCGTAGTAGACGGCACCAGGTACCCTTGGAATGTCCCTAAAACGCTTGGCGTCCCTTTAATTGTCCCTATTGAATGGAGTCTACAGGAACAGACAAGTGTCTCAATTGATAATTAGAGGAAAAAGGTATCATGAACTGTTTTAAATACTGAGGGAATTTGAAATCAGTCCCTTTCTTGACATTGTTGCATCCCAAAATGCCTGATTTTTGTAAAATATTGCCAGAAAATTTGCTTTGTTTGTTGCAATGACGTTGTGAGAAACAGTGAAAGTTGCAAAAGTATAGTTTATTAAAAATAAAAAGGAAATTTGTCATGAGTAGAATGCTTCAAATGTTGGTTTAATGTGAAAATGGTGGATTTAAGACAAATCATTTATTGAATGAATCAAACAGGCAGTGTGAAGGCTGGGGGTGTGGCCTTGACCAACTGCCACTTTGCTCTTTTGAAAGCCATGATGTCTCTCTCTCGTGGGTGGGGCAAATTTTCTGCGCGGGCAAAGCAGAGGAAGGGGAGGGAATCTTGCCCCTTATGACCTCATGAGGAGCAAGATCCAGATCGGCCCATTTGAGCTTTCATTTACTCAAAGGCAGAGCAGGACACCCAGGGCTCGGTTTACATATATATTGCCATTTCTAGCCACTGGGGGACCAGAGGCAGGCTGGAAGACCTCAATCAGGGTTCATACACCTTTTCCAAGGTCAGATTCAAGCACTTTGCAAGGTTTTTAAAGTTCCAGTCTTTGCTGGGATGCCACACCGCAGCAGACTCGCTGTGGCAGATAGCTGTAAAGTTTAAAAAAAAAAAAAACTTTAGCGCTGTCTGTGACAGCCCGCCGATAGCTACAGACACCGTTTTTGACATGATTTATCACAGTACTTTGATTGAACGGGTTGCAAAAATCCAATACAAATTCAAGCATTTTCAAGCAATTCAAAATATCAAGCACTTTTTAATCCTTGAAAACATCTAAATTCAAGCATTTTCAAGGATTTCAAGCACCAGTACAATCCTGATTCATGTTAAAAAACCTTTTTCATCAAATGTTCATGCCATAGAACATTTAAACTTATTGCACTTACAATAGCGAGTGTAGCTGTCCTCAATTTAGGTAATTGTGTCATTTCATCTCTGGATTTTGCTGCATCATGCAGGTTTGTGTGTTTGTGCGGGTGTCAGTCGCTAGGGGAACTGACTACGGTTATTTGTCAAATTTGCGGAAAAGTTGCATTGGTTGGTCAAAACTGCGAATCGCACAAAAGTCAAGGTGATTGGCAGAAACAGGGGCCATGTGTGTGTAGAAAAATGTAAGTGAACATTCTGATACAAAGTGGGCATGTGTTTCATTTTGGACAATCGTGACTTGCTTTTGCAACTCATAATTCACATTTGCTCTTGACAAACATTACTTTAATAAAGACAGAAAGCTGCTTGTCAGAAAAGCCCCAACACTGGTGGCCCGGACGCCCTGTGTATCCTCACTAGAAGAGATTTGTCAGCTTTTCCAGTGTTGTAGTTTGGATGGTGGACTTTTTGAAGAAGTAAAAAAAAAAAAAAATCTGATAATGCTTCGACAGGTAAATGCTGTTTACAGATGTATCTTTATGCATCTGTATGTATCTC
>NC_048418.1:5762118-5791039 GCF_013103735.1 Etheostoma cragini | reverse complement strand
AGAGAGAGAGAGAGAGAGAGAGAGAGAGAGAGAGAGATTTGTATGGTGGAAGAGTGGTTTTGTGGGATATTGGAAAAGTGGACGAGTGAGATGGAAGGGTAAGGAGAGATGAAGGGAAAGAGATAGAAAGAGAAGGTGTGGTGGATGGAGAAGGAAGCTTCTTGTCGTCGTGGTGACAGAGAGACAGATGAAGTGATGGACAGGAAAAAGGTGATGATGTAAAACTGTGGGTTGAAGAAAAAAAAAAAAAACTAATGAAGAAAGTCAGATGAAAGAACACAAACTATTTTTTTCCCAGTCACATTTACATAAACTGCAGCAAATTACCTCCCACCAGTGTCTAAAGCAATCCCAGTAGCTCCTAAATGCCTGATTGCCTAATTGTCACATGGAATGAGAGTGCTAGAGTTTAACCCTGCAGAGCCCCTTACGTCACTCCCCCCTCCACTGTGACGTGCTATCAACAAGACAGGAGAAGCCGTAGGGGAGGTGGTATCTCGATGAGTAGAGAGCTAAAACCAAGATAAATGTGATATAACCTCACTTGCTTTGATTCGTTTACATCATTACATTTACCCCACACATTTTAATGTGGCATTTTATTGTGGCCAGCCTAAGGCACACCTGCGATTTTTTTTAGTTATTAATCCTTTATTTAACCAGGAAGTCCCATTGAGATTCAGAATCTCTTTTACAAGAGAGACCTGGCCAAGGTAGCAGCCAAATCACAACACATACATAAACACCAAGTTACATTTTCAAGGTAAAAAAGTACAAAATGTTAAAAAACACAATTAGACTCTCAAGAAAAACAAGAACATGTCTCCATCACAACCTTCCTTACAATAGTTTTAAATTCATTAATGGACATAAGGGTTTCTAACTTTAGTACTTTCTGTAGATTATTCCACCCCCAAGGTGCTGAATAATAGAAAGCAGTTCTTCCTAATTCGGTTGCAACTCGTGGCGATAATCATGCTGTCTAATCAGCATCTTGATGCCACACCTGTGAGGTGGCTAGATTATCTCAGCATAGGAGAAGTGCTGCTAACATAGATTTAGACAGATCTGCGAACTATATTTGAGAGAAATAACTCTTTTGTCTTAGATCTTTGAGTTCAACTCATCACAAAATAGGGGCAAAAACAAAAGTGTTGCATTTATAATTTTGTTCATTTTATAATGTGTATATTCTATTGCAATGGTTGATTGGTGGACTATGTTTCAAGGTTTAGTTCATTCGACACATCAAACACATCTACAGATTTCAAGGATTCCAAGTCTTATTTGAATAACAGTGGCCAAAGATGCATGAGTCAATGAGACTAGGGGACATCATACAATACATTCAAATACACATCAGGAAAATACACTAGGGCCAACAGTGTAGACACTGAAATCTCAGGCTAAAATCAGCCTCCATATAACAGCCTCCACTCTTCTGGGGAGGCTTATCCAAACATATCGGGACCTGAATGGGAACAGATCCCTGACTGTAGGAATTTGCTCCCATTCAGCCACAAGAGCAACTTGGTGTTCCAGTTTAACCCTAAAGTAATGGATGGGGTTCAGATCAGGACTCTGTGTAGGCCAGTCATGGCCTTCTTCCACACTAAACTTATTTCAAAAAGTAAACAATGGTTTAGGTTGTCCATTTCCAATGCTGTTTTTACATAGAAACAATGGGCAATGTACAAGGAATTAGGCCCCAACATAGTCCGGAGATTCCCTTTCACACGTTAGCACACAACGGGAGATTTGTCTCGGATGAATTCTCACTTACTGGAAACACCCTGTTTGGTTTAGGAAGAAGGGTTTGGCGGGCTTAACGAAAAAACTAAATTGCTGACACCATTGCTGAATTATGCATCACAATTGAGCTTTAAGTTACATCAGCAACATGCTGTGCAGTAGCTCAGAATAGGACTTCAGTATTCTCTCTTCCTGATCTACGCTCTTCTGACCTGTGTTGATTTCTGCAGCTCTTTTCCTCCACCCTGACTCCAGTTAACCACTCCATCTCTCCACTCAACTGCCACTCTGCCTCTTCACTCATTCTCCTTGCTGCAGCTACCTCACATTGGGTTTGTTTCCACAGGGCCTTAAAAACTGCCACGTTCTATAAATTTCCTATAATGTAGTACATGATAATTGTCACTTGCTGAACTGTTCTTGCCTTAACTGCAATCTTGATTTAAGTATTTATGTGAACTAGAGATCCATTTTTTTCGTTGGATATTTAATAAAGACATATATTATGTAGTCCTAAAATTTTATTGAAACCAGTTTTTTCAGGTAGTGAAAATGTAACCAGTTTAAAAAGTCCAAATCCAGGAGCCAGAAGAAGCTTTTAATCCCCTTGAAGAGTTCATCCAGGCCCTATTACCGAGCACCCAGAGTAGGGTTGTGCGGTTTGCTCTGACCCAGCAGAGCTACAGTGCTTGAGGTCTAGGAGAGAAACAAGGCTCTGGGACTCAGTGAGCCCAGGTTGAGAGCTCTTCATGGGGTGAGGCAGCAAAGGAGTTCCACTCTGCCCTGCTCCCCACTCTGGGACGATTAACTGGCAGTATGAAGAGGCACTTTACTTCTCTGCTCTGCATTTGTCTCTCTCTGTCTGCAGGCCTGGTTGGCTGTGTGCACGCAAGTCTAGTCTATCCCTGGGTGGTTGAAGAGAGGGGTCCTTGGAACTAATCATATCCTGGATTAAGAGCTCTTTAAGCGGCAAGCAGGTAGCGGAGTGCTCCCCTTTGTCTTAATCAACTTCCAGACCCTTTACACCGTCAGGGGTTCTCAGCTGCCCTTAATGTCAAGGACCTAGGGCTGTAACGATATGGAAAATAAAACCGAAATTGCAACACTGAGCTCCACAAACCTGTGTCACGGTAGGAGAAGGCAGAATCCCGACACACCCCTTCCAACTCCAGAGTCATCCTTCTCGTCCAGATCCAGTGCTACCACACCTTTAAATTACTAGTTGTCCTTTTGGTGGCTTATTCCTGTTTTGTCTGGTAAATTTAGCTAAATCTACAGATGGCTAAAAGCAAAAGGGAGGGGGGGGGGGGGACACCGGTAATGCTATTTCCAGGGTAGCACTTTCCTGCAGCCAATCTAAGGTACACTGCCTCTGAGCTGTGCTCCGCACACCAGCTTGCGTAAGTGCGCCTCAGCGGTGAAAATAATAAAAATAATAATAATAACAAGAAGAAGAAGTAGGGTTAAGCGCTGCTATTCCATCGAGATTTACGCTGCAAGTCTGGAGATTTAACCTTTGCTTTTATGCTCTACCACTGATTATCTTATCTTATGTAATCAAGTGCATAATGGTGCTTTTATAAATATACAAAGTGAGATGTATAAGCTTCCAGGTGTATCAGAAAGAATCTCTTTTAAGTGTAAACTGTCACCCATTTAAACTGAATTGACCGGGTGAAATAATACATTATAGACTATAAGGGTATTAACCCTAAAAAAATAGATGTCAATTCCTTCCATATATCATCTGTGTAACCAAAGGGCAAGGAGGAACAATTTATGGTAATTAGTTAACATTTCAATCAAGGCCTTGTCAATATCACGATCACTATGATCAAGGAAATGTTGCCACTCGGTCTCATGTACACGAGTAAGCTTGTTTGGAAAATGTATGCCGCTTTGTAGATTTTTTTAGGTTTTGTCTTGTGCATTGTGTAAATCTTAAGTTCTTGTTCGGTTCTAGACCACAGGACGGACCGTCCAGACCCAGAACGATGACTCAGGCCAGGATAAGTGGCAAAAAATGGATTGGTAGTGGCTAGTAATTAAAATAGTAATTATGATAGTAATATTAATAACATTTTCTAAGTAAATTGGTATTAATCACATCTAGTCATTGCTATATTGTTGTTTACTATCAATAATATATATTATTTTGTATATTTGGTAAGTATTCTTGTCTCCCTTCTCTTCTGTCCACCTGTCATGTTTAAATGAACTCAAGCTCTCAGATATCTGCCTCCCCTTTCGACCCGCCATCAATCTCCCCACCAATCAGCTGATCAGCTCTCGTCTTACACGTCAGTGGACATGCCCTCGCATACACTTATCCCGTGTGTATGGGTAGTTACGAGACAGGGGGATTGCCGTAACGTGTCCAGCAGAGGACAAGGGTCAGCCAAGTTGGACACCGCCCATCCCCATCCACCCACACACACATCCACGCAGCCACGCAGCCACACACACACACACGCACACAAATTGTTGTCCTTGTGTGTCGAAGTAAGTCAGAGAGAGGTTGGGAAGGGTGCGAAGGAAAGGAAGAAGAGAAGAGCAAAGGGGAAATAAAGGCCCAGAGTTAGAACTGGTATGTCAGTTCTGTTTGAAATGTCAGAACTGTTTGAAATGTCTGAATTGTCAGAGCACACTACAAGATGAGAGTAAGTATGTTCAGTGAGGGAGTCCAGCCTCATCTAGACAAATGGGCTCAAATCATTGTCACAGATGGCGTATGAGTTACGAGAACTTAAAAGAATTACGCTCCGCTTTTGAGCCATGCTAGCAGTGTGGCTCTAAACGTACCAATGCCGGTTGTCGCCAGTGTCATCCTCTGAATGAATTATCATTAGATGCGGAACAGGTAGGGCTATCACAAAAAAGAAAAAAACGTATGTAGGATTTTCGTTTGCAATGATTCTTTGCTAAATCTTTTCTTTCCCTTTTCACCAATGGTTCACCTAAATATGTTCCGTTTCCACGCTATCGCTGATTCTTCTTTACAAATGAAATAAATGTCAGACTGACAGACATTGGATGTGCATTCTTTTCAAGTTTTTAGAGATTTCACTTTGAATTGCTCTGTTGCTTAAATGTACTATACAAATAAGCTAAATAAAAGATGTCTCATGATATATTGATATATTTGTTAAGGAAAAGAAAATCGCAATACTGTCAAATCGCAAAACTTCTAGAATCCCAATAAATTAAAATTCGCAATCAAAATCCAGTCGGCCCCTGTGTATTGTGAAAAAAAATCAAATCAGGACAAAGGTTTATTGTCCCATCCCTAATAATTTTACATATATTTTGTCTAATGTTGCCCTGAACCTGAATCTTATAAGAGACAAAAATAAAGTAAAACAGAATAAAGAAAGAAGGGTCATATATCAAAAAAGACCAACAGAAGGAGTCATTTGTACTTTTTAGCCTTTGTGGCTTTTGTTTCCACTGTGCATGACATGATTAGAATTTTGTGTATATGTGTGCGTGTGTGTGTGTGTGTGTGTGTCTATGTGTGTGTGTGATTAGAGCCATGTCAGTGAGTAAATGTGCTGTGACCTAGGCCTCTGTCAGGCCAATACAGGAACTGCTGTATATGGTTGCCTGAAAGTTCCTAGCCAGGGGGATTTTTGATCCCTTCTTATTTCACGATTCTCTTATATTTCTTTAATATATCTTTTTCTTCAAACTTTCACTTCTTCCTCCATTCCTGCACCACTTTCTCTACCCTTATTCCTCTCTCTAGATCAACATCCTCTACCTTCTGATTTGGCCTCCTTTCTTTCCATTCCCCCAACTCTGGGCTTAGAGCAGTTGTGGCGATTAAGGGAAAACACTCAGGTAGGCAAAGCAAATGTCAGAGCAAATGGTCGCTCCCTCGGGAGGGAGAGAAGAGGAATCCTTTTCTATTTTTTTCTCATTTATAATTCTAATACTCCCCCAGCTCACACTGTCAGAAATAGTCCCACATAAAAGGTACCACTGCAACGTACAGAGGACAGTCATACAGCATGTGCTTTGTACACTGAAGGACATAAATATCAAAAGTTAAATAAAGTTTTTCTTCAAGCCACTCTTTTTTAAATTGTCAGTTTCTTGGAGCATGTAATCTGGAGAGAATGTGAAGCGGATGTGTTCAAAACCATTCCCTAATTCACTTCCCTATATAGTGTTTATTAGGGGTGGGGGGATATAGATTCTTAGATGCATTGCCATTCTCTCTAGAACGAAACAATGCTCGATTCTGATGAAATAATAATAATTAAATTTCTTTTAATTAATTATAATGTGGAGGCCTTGTACAATTTTGTCTCTAGTGTTTTTGGACAGCTCCTTGGTCTTGGTCATGTTAGTAGTTGGGTTCTTACTGATTGTATGGGGTGGACAGGTGTCTTTATGCAGCCAACAACCTCAAACAGGTGCATCTAAATTAGGATAATAAATGGAGTGGAGGTGGACATTTTGAAGGCAGACTAACGGGTCTTTGAGGTTCAGAATTCTAGCTGATAGACGGGTGTTCAAATACTTATTTGCAGCTGTATCATACAAATAAATAGTTTTAAAAAATCATACATTGGGATTTCTGGATTTTTTTTAGATTATGTCTCCAACAGTGGACATGCACCTACGATGACAATTTCCGACGCCTCCATGATTTCTAAGTGGGAGAACTTGCAAAATAGCAGGGTGTTCAAATACTTATTTTCCTCAGTGTATACACATAAATAAGACATGCATAAAATAATTGGGCAAAACAAATAGAGGCTGTTGATCTACTTTATCACATTACATTTGACCACCTCATGTTTCATGTTCTAAGAAGCCAATTCTCCACCTTTAAACATGACTGATCCTGTGACATGGAGGATTACTGTGAGAGAAGGTGACTTTCACAAGCATGTTTAAGGCTTAAGCATGGAAGGACTACACATTAAAAACCTCAGCAGTCAAAACAATTTATTAAAACTTGTTTGACGAATACGGTATGTCAAAATCCAACAAACTATATGTATTTTTTTAAATCACGCATAGAAATGAACATTAAAAAAATGGTTGCATCGAGATGCATCGATAATCTGTTTAGAATCAAATTGGTGGCCTCAGAATCAAATTGTGAGGTTCCCTTTGATTGTTTATTACATAGTGAACTATATAGAGAATTACCAAAATAGATTACTTAAGGTACTGTTTGCTTCTTCTTCTCATCCGACCGCGGAGAATTCAAAAACACTGATGAAATGGAGAACACACAATATAGTGCACACATTGGCACAGACATTCACAGTCTCTACAATGAATTCTCTGGATGTCGGCCTTGTTCAGAGAAACAGCCGTGCTATTGAGTAGTAAAACTAGCTAGACTTTTGCTGCAAAGCAACATGATGTCATCTCTGCTTATCTTCATAAACGTCAGATTCATCTACCAAACCTGATAGCGCTGGCTCTGGTTTGCCTTGGACCAGCGCTATTTAGTTATGCTGTCAAAGGGTCTAGACTGCCGGAGAACTTCCTTTGACACACTGAGGTCCTCGCTCCTCTATCCATCGGTGTGCATTCATGTCCCACTAACTCATCTCCGGGAAGTTTATTCCCTGATGTCTTCTTATGTCACAGTTGTCCTTAGATCAGGGTGGCAAGTAAATCATTGTTGCAGCTGCTGCCGTGGTCCTGCTCTGCATCCTGGTATGCCATGACCTACTACAACTTTTATTTCTAGTCATAGTTCAATTATCTTTGTTACTATAATTGCCACTGTCCTTCAAACCCCAATTAGCATCGGCATGCCCGCCCCCAAGAGCCTGGGTCTGTCAGAGGTTTTTCCTCTCCTCCACTTTTGCACTAAATGCTTGCTTTTGGGGGAATTATTTGGTCTTTGTTAATAGAATGCGGTCTAGAATTACTTTATCGGTGAGGTGTCTTGTGTATGAACGATTACCGGCCAGTAGCACTAACATCCACCATCATGAAATGCTAAGAGCAGCTAGTCAAAACCCACATCACAGACTCCATGCCGGCTACGTATAGATACCCGTACCAGTTTGCCTTCAGGCCTAACAGGTCCACAGAGGATGCCAACACTCTGTCCCTCCACTCTACACTCTCTCACCTGGACAAAAAGAACACCTATGTGAGAATGCTGTTCATAGACTACAGCTCAGCATTCAACACCATTGTGCCCCTGATAAGCTTGCAGTGAAGCTCAGGGAACTGGGTCTTGACCCTGCCCTGTCCGGATGGATCCTGAACTTCCTGACTGGCAAACCCGAGGTGGTGCGAATGGGCAACATCCCATCTACTTCACTGACCATCAGCACTGGATCCCCCCCAGGGCTGTGTGCTGAGCCCACTCCTGTACTCTTATATTTACCCACGACTGCGTGGCAACTCACACCTCTAACACCATCCTAAGGTTTGCTGACGACACCACCGTTATAGGCCGGATCTCTGCTAACGACGAGACGCCTACACAGACGAGACATGATCACTGTCTTTGTGATGCCAGGATAACAACCTCCAACTCAACGTCAGCAAGACAAAAGGAGAAGATGGTGGACTACAGGAATCAGCGGCGGGGAGACCAAACACCCATTCTCATCAACAGGTCTGCAGTCAAAAGAGTCAGCAACCTAAAGTTCCATGGGGTCAACATCGGCAATGACCTGGCCTGGTCTCTCCACTCCAACACTGTGGTAAAGGAGGCCAGGAAACGGCCTCTTCTTCTTCTTCCTCCAACAGCTAAGGAGATTTGGCCTGGACACAAGGATACTGTCCAACTTCAATAGATGCACTATTGAGAGTATCCTGACCGGGTGTGTCACCGCCTGGTACGGCAGCTGTACCGCCCTCCATTCCAATAGGCATAATTGGCTGCATTTTACATAGCACTTTTCCAGGCTTAACATTTTTTACATAGTACAGGCACCATTCAACATTCACACACATTCATATAGTGGTGGCCAAGGTGCTCCCATTTAGAGTCTTGCTCAAGGACAGTTTGACATTAGACTGCGGGACCGGAGATCAAACCGACGACCTTCTGATTGGCAGACAACCTCTCTCTCTCTCTCTCTCTCTCTCTCTCTCTCTCTCTCTCATTACTCCCAGAGGAGCCTGTACTTGCTGAAACAGTTGTTCTCACCCATCAGGCAACATCTTTAATGGTGCATGCACAACCAACAGCTATCATAATATTATGATCCATAACTTCAGACACGGAAAAAAAATTAAAAAAGGGGAGAGAGGTGGAGAGGGGCATAACGGCAGTAGACCTCAGTGAATTACACTTACATCTCTCCACTCTCCCCAGCTCTATTCATGTGGGGGTAATCTAGGACAATGTGCTTCCTATGAATTATAGAAATGAGCCCATAATAAAGCAATAAATATATTTCTCAAGGAGAGCCACTGAGGCATTAACTGAAAGATTAGCATAGATCTGCTCTCTATCTAATACGTGATTAACTAAGAGAGCACGTGTGTGTTTGTTTGTGTACAGGTCTTAACGTATGGCGCGTGTACAGTGATATTAGGGTAGGAGTGTATTTGTGTGTATCTGTGTGTTTAAATTAAAAGGGGCTATAGTGTGAAGGATTGTAATTGTGTGCAGATTTGTAAGATTTGTTTTTGTCTGCGTTTGGATTAATGTGTGCATTATATACAGTATGTGTGGGCGTGAGTGTGAAAAACCGAGTGCCACTTGAATGCATGTTGATATGGAATTAAGTCTGCTTGTCTCCTCAACAAGAAGAGGAAACGTCTTTATCCCCAATAACAACGCAAATAACATTAACACCTGGTTTACATTATAAATCACTGGGGGAAAAAAACGTATTAAGTCCAGTAGAAAAGAAGAAGAAGAAAAAAACTCATTAGCATACAACAGCAAAGAACTCCTTCGTTGGGTGTCATTTACATCACTTGCATTGGCTGCCAAACACCTTCATTGTTGTGTTATCATGTGTGATGTTTACATGTATAGGCACTGTTTATTATGATTATTGTGCTTGTGTTTGAGTCCAGTAATGCACCAATAATGAATTGCAATGTTACACAGGCCCTCTTTTATTAACCCCCCTCCCAATTTGTATTGTTTTTAACATGTGTCAAACATTTTGACAACCTTACTAGAGTCTATACGTATTATATTTTGCTTTTAAAGCTGCATTAATCAGTATTTCTCGTTTCATGTACGTGTAATGTGAGAGGAACGATGAGCCCACAGAGGGTTATCACCAGACTCTGATGTCTCATTGCTATCAACCATGTTCATTTAAAAAGCTCTAATAAGCTCGCAGTATGCTACCTGCCCAGCACCAAACTCCGAAAAGACAAAAGTTAGTGACTGATTGCAATGGAGCATTTAGCAGCTTAGGGGGCTCACATTTCCCTAAGGAGTTGGTAGATAGTCACTACATCAGCTGTTTTGGGACAAATAAACACAAACTAAACAAAAGCCTAGGCAGTGAAATTTGGGGAAAACAGAATTGCAACATATTCCACTATAATAAGTACTGCTTCAACACCATTAGCTACAAAAAAGCTTCTTCAGATTTAGAAACTTCCCATACAGCGATTTCCACCGTTAACATTCCACACCACAGATTTGCTTCTAGTTCAGCAAATTTTACAATGCAAAGCTTACCATAAATTCACTCCAAAAATTCCCTATTATCTGAGGAACTAATAGCTTTAAAAGATGGATGCATGTATTAACAAACCATAATGACGATTTGATGATGCATTTTTTTTACTATATAAAGCATAGAGACATCCCGTCCTTTCTTGGAGGTTAATAAATTAAAAAAATCTCAATCTTTCTGTCCCAGCATCAATTAAATCTCTTCTAAACAGTGGGGAGAAATGGATGTCTCTCCATCATTCCCTTTTTCCCTCTCCTCCCCAAACCTACCTTATTAGCCCGGCAGCGTCTTGTCCACAGAAGTTGAAGACCAGTCATTTTTATGTTTGTCCGTACATGCCTGCGTGTGTTTTGTGTGTATGTTCAGTGGAAGCCACTTCACCTCCTCATCAACTGATCATCTCTCCCTAGTTTGTGTTTAATGAGCGCAGCATAGCCACTAATGACACATCTTTGTGTGCATGTTGCTGTATACATTAAATGTGTGTGTGTGTGTGTGTGTGTGTGTGTGTGTGTGTGTGTGTTTTAAGCAACCAAGGCGCTAGTTAGCAGTGTGGGTGTGTCTTTTAGTAGCCAGTTTTGATTCAATGTGTTCCTGATGTAAAGCACCAGAGGTCACAGGGTCAGGCCAATTACTTCCTTGTTGAGATATGTCTGCTCTTTGATTTGCTGATTCCAAAGGTTGGTGGGGTTCTGGTCGGGTTGTGGGGGGTCTGCTGATCGCCGCTTAAGGAGGTGTTAATTGGAGCATGTTGCCTGGACCAGGCAGGGGTGTGTGTGTGTGTGTGTGTGTGTGTGTGTGTGTGTGTGTGTGTGTGTGTGTGTGTGTGTGTGTGTGTGTGTGTATTCCTGCAGGTTGGTGTGTGTACAGTAAGGGATTGCCTCTCTGCTAATTTGGCATGCATTATTATGTTTGTCTGTTTTGTGCACAATGTCACAATGTGATAACCTCGATTGTTCCTAAGGGGACATTTGTCATGGAGATTGAACAGCAGTGAATACATTTCTGCGGGACTTGCTCTTGCTCTCCTTCTCCCCTAGACCCAAAATAAATGGCAATGCTCTCATCAGTGTTCTACAAGATCCTCCCCAAAAAAGTAAGCATCACAGGCAGGGTCTGAAATTAGCATCGTCAGGCCATTCGCCACATTGGCAGACAGGTTAGAGGATGATTGGATAGAGCTACACATTTAATAGTCACTCACAACTGCTATATAAAAGCATTGGCTGTAGAATCTTCTTTGTTTTTATTCAAAGTCGAAGTTTACAAATTCTAACCAAAAATTATCAATAAAAAGGCGCGCACACAAATGTGCCCACTCGTTACTATATACACTTCCCCAGCTCACGTATCAATTTTGTGAGAAGGAATAGCTTAGTGCAAATTGAGTGTGTGGTAGAAAGAGAGACAGAGAGACAGAGAGAGAGAGAGAGAGAGAGAGAGAGAGAGAGAGAGAGAGAGAGAGAGAGAGAGAGAGAGGGGATGCACCCAGAGCAGACACTTGAACAGGTGTTCAGGTGTTGGCGATGGGAGCAAAGGAGAAATTAACAATGAGGTTGTAAAGTAGTAGAAAATGTACTGTGTAGATTTGTTTGTTAAAGAATCAAGTTCTCATGCCTTGCTTGTATGAATTGAAATGTATTGATAGTATGTCTTTGCAAATAACGGGCCAAATTCATATATGCTTAAGAAAGCTTACAGTACTCTCCCAACCCGAAAAATAGGGCTCTCCCGAAAGCCATGGTGTAATTTGGTGGAGCAATACCAGCATCATGGCATTTGGACATTGCCATTGAATGAGGAAGCATGTCTGATCTGCTGCCAAGCCAAGAAGCTTTGGATAGCTGCATACAACAGAAGTATACTCAGCTAACTAGATACTACAGAGCTAATATTAAAAGGCAATGACATTATTAATATTAAGTAATATAAGTATTAAGCTACAAATACTCTGTATAAGGTGTTACTGCTGTAGTTGTTTGAGTTGAAAGTGATCCATTATTGTGCAAAAACGATTCCACCTCACAATGTACCAACGTACTGTACCAGAGGGACTCATCTGACCTTCACAACTTTACATTTCCATGTTCACCGCCTTTGTCTGTCTAATCCTTTTATTATTCACATCGATATCATATATAATGTCTTTTTCAGTTTTCAATTTATTATTACAAGTTCTATATGATTACTGTTATTACTGTGTCTACTGTACGTATGCGTGTACTGTTCCTCGGTGTGATTGTCATCCGGAATGGACAATTTGCCATGAAATGAGTTTTGGTGCAAACACATCAGTTTCTGTGTGTGTCGTCCACACAGCACAATTTGGCGTGTGTGATGAGGTATTGAACTGGGCAGCTTCTCACTGGGCTCATTTCACTTGTCATAAAACATACTCCCTTTATTGGCCTGGACACACACACACACACACACACACACACACACACACACACACACACACACACACACACACACACACACACACACACACACACACACACACACACACACACACACACACACACACACACACACACACACACAGCACTTAGTGCCATGTCCCCCCCTTAATCCACTTCTAACAGAACAATCTCCTGGGTTTTGACTTGTACAGCTGTGTAGGCTGACCAGGATCAATGGCGTGTTGTTGTCAGGAAAGTGTGTATTTAAACTACAAGGAAGTCCAGGGAGCAAGAAGATGGAGAGGCGATCGAGGAGGTGGAGAGGGGAGGGATGAGATATTTTATGTGTTTGTAATGTTAAGTAATGATTCCCATATCTACCAAACCCCTAGAGGGGAAAGTTGTTCATGTTCACAAATCAAGACTGAAGTGTCCCAGAGAAAAACGCGTGCAGAATTCCTTTTACCATATTTCTTTGTGCTTTTAGCATTTCTTCAAATATATGCGCTACACATTACTTATCGCCTGTGTCCAAGTTGGAACATGAGTAATGGGATTTCTTCAATACACAGAAAGTATATTGAAGCATTTACAAGGTGCTCCGACAGCAGCAGCTCTTCAAAAGGAGAACTTACAAAAAAAGCACTTTTTGTAAAGCACTTTACAAAATTTAAAAAAATAAAAATAAAAAGGCTCAACTTTTCATTTGAAAAATGTCAGGTGTCTGTTGAAAATCAACATTCAAAAACATTTAATAAAGAATACGGTCATGTTAATATTAGGAATTAATCAAGTGTTCGTAAAAAGCTAATATGTCATTATCAGCCAAAAGGGAGCAAGAAAACAAAAGTGGAGAGATACATTCCTGTAGAAAGACTGAACGAGACAAGCACCAGGGTACCTGAAGAGAGGGAAAGGGGTTTATCAGTAGCCTGAAGACATTATAAACTCTACGCACACTAACGCATGAAGAGAGAGAGGGACTGATGGATGGATGGATGTTGACTTTACAAATGAGACAAAAAGAGACGTAGTAGTAAGTAGAACAACACTGAGGAAAAAAATATCTTGTGCTGTGGTTGCCTCAGGGTTACTATACAGACAGCCAGAGACAGGGTTTGAATTTGAATGTATTGAAAGGATAGCCCCTTCGTTCTGTGGCTATATTGCAACTATCTGTCATGTCACGTATTTTAATTGCTTCAGGGGTTTTCTGACATAGCATGTTTCAATTCTTTAAGTGAGCTGTGATGTGTGGCATGTTTAGAAAAGTGCCCAAAATCAACAGATGTGTTTGAAGGGCTGATGTTGAGTGCTTTGGAACTCATTCCATAGTGCTCGACATTAAACTGTACCCATAACGAAGAAGTCTCACATTAAGGCTTAAAGCAAAAACTAAAAAGCAGAATGTTTTCACAGTAAATGTTCTCATTCTCCCAGTAACCTTGAGTTAAGTAATGTTTTGTTGTTATTGTTTCAAGATGCTAAAGTGAACCATAGATAAAAGGAAACAGTTGTTCCAGGAGAGACTTGTGCGCATTTTAATGACAACTTTCCCAGCAAGGATTTGCCTACCAAATAAAGTTATTTCCAACACCAACAAGCCTGTAGAGCCACTTAAACATGGGACCTTATCATCTGTATAAAAACCTGTTTGGAGGGAACAACAGTGTACAGTGTAAGAAAAAGAATTCTATCAAAAAAGGTACAAACTTAAAGAACTATTTCCTGGTTTGACATGTAACCGTGCGTTGTCACAAGAACTGAGTTATGTAGTAATTTATGTAGGTTATACATTTCCTGAACAACGTGGGGGACAAGTATGATTTATTTTACATTTTTTTAAGTTATAGTTCTCATGCTGCCAATCTATTAAAAACATCAGTCATAAAGATCTCTAAAGCAACACAGGAAAATACTACATTGTATGTTTCAACAATGGAAGCTTACAGTCGTAAGCCGAGATGACGAAAAAGGGAACAGTCCCGCCCACTTCTCTCTGGGACGGGGGGGCTCTGAAAGATGAAACAGTGTGACCGCATACACACTCTGAGCAACAGCAGGCTGGGAGACAGCTGCTCAGACACACACACACACACACACACACACACACAGCTATGTGTGCACATGTAAAATGTACATGAAAATGTACAGTGTAGATGTCACACACACAATTATGGAACACATTCACACATACTGTATATAAGCATGTGTGCACATATAGACATGCAAACATAAAAAGGCATGTGTGCACCTATTTGCAGACAAAGAATTGCCCACACACACACACACACACACACACACACACACACACACACACACACACACACACACACACACACACCTTTCTTCTCCAAGGTAGGTCTACCCCCCCGGTACCTTAGCTCACTCCTGAGACGGGCCCGTTCATCCATCCTCTCTCCCTCCCTCCCTCCCTCAGTGCCTACCACTTTATTTATTTATTCACTGGCTCACGGCCGGTTTGTTTTTTAAGCAAGATAAATTGAAAGGAATAAAAGTCCAGGCTTGTACAGGCTGCTGCTCCTATTGCCTTTGTGTCAAAAGGCAGCACACTGGGTTATGAATCATGGTGCATGCAAGTGTGTGCGTGAGGTGTGTGTGTGCGTGAGGTGTGTGCATGCAGGTAGTTAGTCCTGTGTTATCCAAACCTCCCAGCTGACTGCATTTCAGAGAGGTTGGTTAGGCTCTAACTGCTACACAACAACCTAAACAAAGGAGCACTATGCTTATATAATACTAAAGTAAAAACAGGTTCACACAAAGCTTCCATTAAGAGCAATTTATCAAAAGCACGTATCAATTGTTTAAATTAAAAAGCTCAAAGAGACCATCATTTTACATCCAGTAGCAAAGCAGAAACTACAGGCCCCTGTAAGTGAAAAGTCTTATAATGGCCAACAGAATCCTGTGGTGTGTTTGTTCAATGGAACCAACAGCTAACAGAGCTAATAAGAAAGAAATTAGCCGAGCTAAACACACAGCAGGATTGACACCGATTTTCCCAAGTTCTGCGTTACTAAATTATGTCCTATTTATTTTTGGGATTAATTCAGGTTTTTACAGTTTACTGATAACTTTTAATTTGGGTTAAAACCTATTTTTTTTAATGGAGCAAACTACAATTATTTATTTATCTACCCAACAATGTAATGGTGTTTTTAATTATGCCACTAACAACTATAGATGATAAGAAACAACATTGATTTTGGGACCATTTACATTCACTTTGGGACAGTTAAATTAGTCTTTTCTTGGCTTTCCCACAAAGCGTGTACATGTAGTTGTATGTCTATGTATGTTAGATGGGATAGTACACAGCTCCCCTGTCAGAGTCGGAAAGGCATAGGTGTAAATTATACAAAAATGATGGCTGACTTCTTCCATTTATCTAAGTCAAACAACTGTTAAAAACGTCTCCAGAGTGATTCCTCAAAAATCCATAAATGCTCTTGTGAACAGTACAGTCAAATGTGCTCACCCCAAGCCAAACGCAAACATACACACATAGACAGCCTCACAATCTTTATACATCGGTCTACCTGACAACTGCAAAGACAACACAGCCTGAAACAAGACATTTTCTTCAAGAGGTCAGTTGGGGCAAACAAAAACACAACACTGAGCAGCATTGAGTGTTTGTGTTGGTGTGCATGTGTGTGGCTGCTGAGAGCACCGGTAGATGCGCTGTCACATACAGCCTTCATATCTCAGTGTGTATCTGCGTGACTGACAAACTGGAAACAGAATCAGAGTGTGTGTGTGTCTGTGTGTGTGTGTGTGTGTGTGTGTGTGTGTGTGTGTGTTTTCTCTGTGAGTGAGTGACAGAGTGGAAACAGAATAAGAGGCCTGGCAGGGAAAGACAAGCTGAGTGGAAGCATCTGGAAGAAAGAGAAGGGCACATCAATCATTACTGCAATGCCACCACTCTCACACAAACATACACTGTACATAAAACACACAACAGCATAACAGTAAACAAAAAGTGAGAAATTGCTCCAGGAATGAGCTCCAATTACTTTCTGTTCACAGATGTAAAAGGTGAAATAAAGGCATCCTTGCACTTCAGTTTCACAGAATCTTCCAACATCTTTACTATGCAAAATCATTTTGTTAAAAGTTCTTAAAAGGTTGGTGTCCTTGTGACTGACTATAAGCACGGACAGACAGAGGTGAAAAACCCTGATGTATATCATGACAAAACAGAGAACAGTTCATTGTGTCATCCATCATCATTGGTGGAGGAGAGGGATGTCTACACCTCGACCAGACCCGTGCATTCTTCTGCAGCCTGAGTCTTGATTTGCGGAGCAAAACAGAGAATGACTGCAGAGGTCAGAAAGAGTAGAGATGGACAGAAAAAGTGCAAGAGTGGAGAAGTATGAAGAAGAAGAAGAACACAGAGAGGGAGGAGAAGAAAGGCAGAAACCCCCGGAGTGTAACTCAATATAGGAGAAAGTGTCAAATTGACAAATGTAACACAGTGTGATCTATTAGTTATACCACAGACTATGTTAAACAGCTGCCCTGTGCTTTGAGCTTCCCTGTGCTTTGGTATTGACACACACACACACACACACACACACACACACACACACACACACACACACACAGAGTAGTGGCCATCTCTATCATTGGTAGCCTATAGAGAGAGAACAGTCAGACAGCTTGCTACTGACAACAAACAAGGGGAAACTAATTTAGTCCTGTAGGCTCTCTCTCTCTCTCTTGCTGTCTCTCTGTGTCTCACTTCCTCTCCCTCCCTCAGTGTTGGAACAAACAAATATTTGTCCTCATTACTAATTAAACAGCAGCCGAGAGAGAGAGTGCACACAGAGAACTTGACGACAAAGTGCAACCCCATTCACGGGCAAACGCACACGGCTCTGTATCCTCAAAAACGGTAAAAAGAAAAAAAGAAAGTGCGTATGCGTATTGTGATTTACGAGCAGTGTTGCTTGGTTGATGTTGTAGCATCCCCCTGTAAGCCATTCATAAAGCAAGCAGCTGAATAATGAATGGCTGGTGTCTGGGGCCGGGCTAGGCTACGCCGTGCCCTGGTGGCTGTTTTAAATGAATAGGAATTAGTGAGATAGAATGCAGTGCATAGCCTCCTCTGTGTGTGTGTGTTTGTGTGTGTGTGTGTGTGTGTGTGTTTGAAAAGAGATTGTTCTTTACAGGCACATGGGACAGCCATTTATCAGGCAGTCACCGCGTTGGCAGGAAAAGGGGTGTGTGGGTTGCTGGGTTTGGGCTTGAGCACGACCGATCGAGGATTTTTAAGGCCGATACCAATACAAATATTTGGTCATTTAAAAATCTGATATTTAATATATTGGCCAATATATATTTTTAAAAAGAAATGGAGACATGCGAAACAAAGCAGATTTCCTTAACATTAGTTATTTTAAATAGTTGTTTGTTATTTAGGAGTTTTCACTAAAATGGTATTATAAGAATTTCTTTAATTGTCACAACAAACCGTAAGGTTAGCGATTAGTATTTCAATTTGGAGTGAGTGAGAAATAAGTAGAAACAGTCTTAGGAGTGAGGCTGTAAGCATCGTCATAAATCAGTGCTACCAGTAATGACTACTTCTTCAATAGTTGACAGATAATGAGTAATTCCTCACTTATGCTTGTCTTCATTAGCAGTAACATTGTTTTTTAGGGATTTCCCAGTGTTATGGACATTGTGTTTGGGCCTTTACTGGGTTACTTAGACAAGACTCACACACGCAGATAGACCGCGTATTAGCCTACTGGGATGCACTCAAAGCCACTAACTTCACATTCGCTCTCTGCCTCTGGGACTTGTTTTACGGTTGAACTATGGGAAAGTGTTTTGCCGCACTATTTGTGTCTCCAAATTGGCTTGTTTGTTGCCTTGGCTGCTCTCCCCTGCTACTCAGCTCCCGGGGTGCTTTGGTTCAAATGGACACTGCACTTTAGCGAGGCAAGTGTAACGAAGTTGAGAGTCTGAAATCACAATAATACTGCGTAAAAAAGTTTAGCGCTATGGGCCAAAACACTGAAGCTTGAATATTGCTACTACTATGGAATGTAAACATGGCAGAGGGAAAAAATAAAAGTTTTACATTCTTAATGTTCTGTAGATCTGTACAATCTGTGTGGGAATTTGAAAATGGATAGTGATCATGTTAAGGGGCCTGAATTGTTTTATTCGGTCAAATTTATTTATGTTTATTCAGTCTTTTTTTTGCACGCAACAGCCAATGCCAGCAACGTACTCATCGACTTGACCTTTTTTGTCTTTTAACAAATTTATTGAAAAAATTCAAAAAGGCAAAATTTAAGCAAAATAAATTGCTTAAATTCTTAGTTTAAAATTAATTTTAAGTCTTTTTACCAGCAGACAAAGCTTGTAAAACCTAATGTTTATTCCCCCAAATCTGTTATTTTTCAGGCTGTTCAAACAATAGTGGTGTGGATCAGTCTAATTTCTGGTCCATTTTCTTTCTGAGCAATGAGTAAATCTGACAAGAAATTGTATCAAATCATTTTATTGCATATGATACAAATCATCTGATTCTGCATTTTTCCTTTTCACTTCTACAGAAGTAGAACAAAAATTGCACAAAAATTAACTAACTGATTGCGTGCGCGTGTGTAACAATGGCCCAGTGTAGAAACATTCAAAGACCTAGCAGACACTGACCTTTTCTTACGGCCGGAGGCACACAAGCATACACACACACTTAATCCATCATAGAGTAACACAAAAACACACGTACGCATACGGTCTGTTGCTTCTCAGGCTTTGTGACAGCTGCCAGTCATTATTCATGCAGTAAATGCGCACACACACACACACACACACACACACACACACACACACACACACACACACACACACACACACACACAGTTAGGGGCAGTGTAGAGGTTTAGTGGTCCGTGTGATCAGATTGGTGGACAGACAACGTACGGCCCATGTTAGGACAATAACAACCCTTTAGGACATGATCTCTGTACCAGTGTGTGTGTGTGTGTGTGTGTGTGTGTGTGTGTGTGTCACCCCTCTGGCTTTGGTGCTGTGAATACCAGTTTGACAACTGCCACTCTGAGCTGAGTTGATTGACACATCTCGGGTTGAACAGGACAGGCCACACACATTTACACAAATATACATAAGTTTTCAAATCTTCACTCTGGACAAGATGCCAGTTTTCTAAAGCACTTTTTCATCCCGAGTCTTTGGCATGATCCAGCTGTCAAATCTCCACTGGCAGGAACAAACCAATGATGACGTGAGTCAAATATATGTGCTTCATTTATTTTATCTACACTACCAATGAAAAGGCCAAGGCAGTTCCATTAAAATAGGTAAGAACATTGTTAAAGCCACAGGCTTCAACAGATGCACAGCAGCTTTCTTCTATTGGTTTGGTGTTCACAAGGAGCAGCAGCTGGCATGTTGACACCCACGGGAGAATGCAATTTGTGCCACACACACTTGCAGCCAGCTGTCCTTTTAGCAGACTGCTGAGCCCGAGTAACTACCTGGTGGATTCTGTAAGTTCCCTATGCTCTTTACTGACAGTAATGCAGACACATAATGATCACATCAGAACCAGTACTTAGACATCCAATATTTACTATCCAGTAGTTCAGCAGCTAAATGCTCCATTGTGTTTGCTAGCTAGTCGCTAATTTAATCCCTTTGGTGAGAATGACTGCTCCAAGTGAGAAAGTTCCATGTGAAATTGAACGCTACAGTAGGCTATATGCCATTGTTGTTTTCATATAAAAAACATTTGCACAAAGCAAGCCGATCCACTTTTCCATTTGGAGAGGGGAATAAATTGAGAAAAAAAAGTTAAATAATGGGACACAAAGAAATCAAGGAACATTTAGAAGAGATAAAAATGTGCGATTACTTGTGAGTTAACTATGACATTAAAGCAATTAATCGCAATTAAATATTTTAATCATTTGACAGCACTAATTTTAAGTAATATTAGTATCACCATGCTAGTGATAGTTCTTTTTTTTGTAGCTTACACTTTCATTCAGTGATTAGACATCTGTAAGCTACAACCTAAACCCCGCTCAGCCTGCCGTCTGATAAGTACAATATCATCCACTGACTAACACCCAATTGAAATAGATATTGAAAACAACCAACACCACCACAGGTTCTTCTTCTCTGTTAATATCTGATCAAACAAGGCACATTTAGCTCAATGCTGTACTCTTGTAAAGACTCACTGACTTTCAAATGCATTATAAGTGAATATCATTTCATAACATGCAGAAAACTCTCTTTTTAAATGGCCCATCACTTTTAACATAGGTTCACTATGACACCATTCTGGGTTAAATCATACTATTCTCATTTTCTAACATTTATGCAACGTAGCACATAAACTCAAGTTGAAGTTTCAGTCTGAAGCTATCTCAGATGATGACTTACTGGAACATAACAGATTCATTGTGAAATTCTCCATATTAAGTCATCTCTGACATAATTTGAATTTGACGGTGTAACAGTAAATAAGGGTTGAATCTCAATGCATAAACAGTGTGTACTATATATAACGCACCCTATCAGTTCCATTGATCTCAAGAGCTTGAAACCTGGGTCCTCAGTAAAACACCCTGTTAAGTGTTGAGTCGATCAGATGAAAAGTTGTTTGGAACAACTAAGGCGGACCAGAGTTTCTACACGTTTCACCAAGTCAAATTTAAAGGTCCCATGACATGGTGCATTTAGGATGCTTTTGTATAGGCCCTAGTGGTCCCCTAATACTGTATCTGAAGTCTCTTTCACGAAATTCGGCCTTGGTGCAGAATTACAGGCACTAGAGCCAGTCCCACAATGAGCTTTCCATGCCATTTCTTTGTCTTTAGCTATTTAGGAGTTGTTGTTTTTTTTAATTCTATTATTCCTTGTTTGAAGTAAAATGAGTTAGTTATCGGCTTCTGAATATGGAGTTTTTTTTCCCCCATCTAGTTATCTGAATTTTGGGAGCAAATCGAGTGATTAAATAAAAAGAGAAAGACCACAAAGTAGATATGAGATGGATTGATACATATTGACAGAATTAAGAAAGACAATGTGAAAGAAAGACAGAGGTTGTCAAAAGAAACAGCACAAGGAATAGAGCGAGTGAGAAAGCTAGCAAGAGACACAGAAAGGGAGAGAGAGAGCGAGAGAGAGAGGTGCCTTTGGGCTGTACTCTCACCTCCATTGACATTTAACTAAAAACCAATCTCCATCTACAGCCCCTAACCTCAGGGCTGCAGGGTGGAGAGGGCTTTGCGTGTGTGTGTGTGCGCATGGATTTTGGGATTGTGCATTCACGTTTATTTGTGTGTGTGAGAGAGAAAGCACAAGAATGTCCATTGTCCCCTGGGTGAGGTCAAGGTCTCTGTCCACACTCAACATCATCACCCTCTCCACACACACACACACACACACACACACACACACAGCCCTCCAATAATCATACCATTGAATCAAATATATAATCAGAGAGGAAATGTCCCCTCATCACCACCATGCCATAATCCAGCAGGAATTGGAATTGGAAAACTTATACAAGGGTTAGCCGGTGCAGTGGGATGGTGCCCTAGGGCCTCAGCAGAGCAGGAGGGAGGGAGGGAGAGAGAGAGAGAAGAGGTAGTGGGGCTGAAGAGATGACACGAGAGAGAGAGAGAGAGAGAGAGAGAGAGAGAGAGAGAGAGAATAAGACTGGATACAAAAAAAATATGGAAATGAAGAGTCGGAATATGATGTAAAAGAGAAAGCAGAGACGTTACAGGCAGACTGAAATGGAGATGGTGAGAAAGGAGAAAGATAAAACAGGTGCATAAGTGTGTCCTTCCTTGGGTTTGACGTACTGCTTAGGGTATTACAACACCACTCCAGCCCATCCATTCTTTCTTTAACATCTCTGCAATCTTCAGCATTTCATAGGAGAGGGTCTCTGGGCTCAGGTTAACTGCTAGCCCGGGGCTTGTAGTAAAACCAAACTCCCCCTCCACCCAACCCCCACCACTAGCCTCAACTGACAAACAGCCCAGTCAACGGCACCATGGAATTAGTCACATGGGTATGCTGAAATATAAAGCACAAGTATCCCTTAAATTATTTTTTCTCAAATATCTCTGTCATCAGTCTTAGTTTTATTAATTCTTGGACATTTTTTAATTAAAAGGTGTCCTGCCAAACAAAACCGTTTTACTTGCAGTTTTTTTAATATGTGAGCTCCATATGTGTTTGTGTTATGTTGTAAATGTGAAAATGACATGGTGTCATGCTGGTCAACCAGCGTATTACTACCTAATTTCCCTCACCAAAATCAAATCAGAAGAGTAACGTTAGTCACAGCGCTTACTTGAATTGGTTTTTGAAAAGCATTAAAGTTTATCAGAGTTGATCTTCTGTGTAGATGCACTCCCCAACAAAACCACCTCAGTAGTCGAGACTAATTTATTTCCAAATAGAGAAATTTATGTCATCTTTTAAAAATTACTTTTTTCATATATATTGCAGGGAAAAAAAATATCAATGTCAGTTGTTTTTCTCCAATATCGTGCAGGCCTACTTTTTACTAATGATGGGCTCTTGATGTGTTAACCTGGTTTTGCATCAACCTTCTGGGTGGCTTTCTGGTGGGCTTGCTGTAGTTTTGTCAGCAGGGAAATCTTCAGTGTCATAGTGCGATTAAAACTCTCCTAAGAAGAGGGGACAGGGAACACGCTAAACCCTTAAAAACAGAACTGATAGTGAGTAGAAAAAGGACAGGAGGACACATGTGCTGGCTCATAGGGCTGCTCGATTAAGAAAAAAAAAACTAATCATAATTGTTTTGGTCAATATTGAAATCAGGATTATTTAACGCGATTACTTATTGACATTTGGAAAGATGTTGACTTTATAGAACTTAAAAAACAGGGAAACTGAAAACGTCCTGGGTTTCTGAAATTTCCTTAAATATTTTTCCCGTTGAACTTTTCTAAATCTCCTTCAGAACACAAGGAAAAAAAAAAGAGTTTACTTGCAACTGTAACATGTAAAATAATCAAACTCAATATTTTTGTGATTTTTAGAAGCTAAAATCTAAATTCCTCCCAGTGAACCCCGAGGGGGCGGCTGGGTTGGGTTGTAATCAAAGCTAAAATGTACCTTGGATGCTGTCACTGGGCTGCCCGCACTCACAGCACACTCAATTTTGTCTTGCCTTTTTGAGATTTTTCCATCTTTTCTTGGCTTTTTTATGCACATTAATACAAATTTTTACCTGGGGTGCCCAAACTTTCGAGCCCCACTGTATCAACCGTGGCAACCAACTTGTGACTTTATCTTTGTTGTTATTTTTTGGATTGAAGTCATTTCATTTCAAATTTGTCTGACCAGGCGTAATAACAACACTACAATAAAGGAATACAGAAGAGAATGCTGTATTTGAGAACGTAAAATGTGCTCTAAACATCACATCTACAGTTTCCTAGATCAACTTAAGTTGGCTCAAACTTACATCCCAGGTCAAGGTCTATTCAAAGAACCGTTGATCTACAATACTTGACTGGATCACTCACCCTCTGCATCCAAAACTTTCATTCTCATAGCTCCCTAACTACCTTCACCGTCTCGTTTTTTTTCGGTCATCTTTTTTTCCCCATTTTCTTTTTTCATCCAGTCTTTCTCCTTCTCATTTCTTTCATCTGTCTTTGTCATTACCTGAATTTCTTTCCTTTACCTCTCGTTCATTCTCTTTCCTCATCTCTCCCTGCTTCTTTGTTGTCACAGGGAGGCCACCGCTGTCGGGGAAGTTTTCCCAACCTCCTCATCCTCTCATTTTTCATCAGCCCCTCTAAAACACCCCCCATCGACACACCCACACACACACACACACACACACACACATCTCTCCATCCATCCCCCTCCCTCACCTCTCTCCCTTTCCGTCTGTGGCACAAATGCATTCGTTCAATACCTCCAGCAAACAGATTAGCGGGCTGTTATCAGCGACAGGGAGACAGTGATAATGGTTTTCACCACATCTTCTCTCTGCCACAGATTAAAACGGGCCAGGTCACCTACCACACACACAAACACACACTTTCATGTTCACTCACAAACACATGGAAACACCTGCATAACCACAACAATGTATAATAAATACACTCATTTGGATCAAATAATACTAAAATACACATCTTCACACATGAATGCATGATCTAAACATACAGTAATGTATAAGTTCACATGCAGTTCTCTCACAAGCACCTCTACAACAGCAATCTGTTTTCCTCTTCTGCTCCTCCATCCCCCCTCTCCACAGCTTGCCATTGGATTTCCTGTCCAATCTATTGTCGCAGGCCGGGGCCAAAAGATACAAGGTGAAGTCAGTTTCAATCTGATGGGCCATTGTTTTGGCCACCCACCCACCCATACACCCACACCCACACACACACCTTGTCTGAGATGTTGCATTTTGTCATTGAATGTCTTTGGTAACCTGGAACCATCACCTTATTGTGGTGGATGGGTTTGTGTGTCCCTAAATACCTGAGGGTGTGTGTAGGGTCTCCCCATGGCAAAGTGGTGTCAGGTGAGGGGCCAGACAAAGAATGGTTCATAAACCTAAGATTCAACAAGGAGGAGGTAGACTTACCCTGTCAGCCAAGCTCCTGGATAGGGGTTGGACTCTTTTCCTCTCCGGTGTGTAAGGCATCGGCTAGGTGTGGGGATACTCAAAATCCCCCGGCTGAGCAGTGCTACGTTGTAGTTCACCCCGGTGGAAGAGAGGGTTGCCTCTCTACACCAACGGGTTGTGAGGGAGAAACTGACTGTTTGTGTATATGAACCAAACAAAAGCGTGGTGTATTCAGCCATCTTGGAGACCCGGATGCGGATAAACTGGGAACGCCTGGAGGAGGCCACTGTCCGACAGACTTTCAACTCACACCTCCAGCAGAGCTTTTCATGCATCGCTGTGGAGGCTGGAGCCATTGAACCTGAGTGGACAATGTTTAAAGTTTCCATTGCTGAAGCTGTAGTGGGGAGCTGTGGAATTAGGTGGTCTGTGGTGGACACTGGGGGTCAGGAAAGCTGTCCGACAGAAGGAGTCTTTTGATACTCAGGAGGCAGTTGCAAGGTACTGAAGGGCCTGAAGGGCTGCATCCTCTGCCTTGAAAAAGGCAAAGCAGCGGGTGTGGGAGAACTGTGGAAAAAACTTTTGGTTGGCATGACCAACCAGAAAACTGTTCTAGAAAACGGTTTGCCACCTCACGAGGGGGGAGATAGGAACTATCCAAGCTGTGTACAGTAAGGATAGGACGCTGCTGACTTCAACTGAGGAGGTGACCATGCGGTGGAAGGAGCACTTTGAGCAACTCCTAAATCTATGAAAAAAGAACATGTCCTGTTAGAAGCAGAGATGGAGGAAAATGGGAGATTGTTGTCAATTTCCCTGGTGAAAGTTGCTGAGGTAGTAAAACAACTCCACACTGACAAAGCTCCAGAAACTGATGACATCAGTCCAGAAATGGCGAAAGCTCTAGGTGTGGAGGAGCTATCCTTGATGGCACGCCTCTTCAACATTGCATGGATGTTTAGGACAGTGCCTAAGGAGTGCCAGACCATGGTGGTGGTTCCCCTGTTCCAAAGGGGGGCCAGAGGGTTTGTGCCAATTACAGGGGTATCACACTTGTCAGAGATACTGTGGGAGGTGCAGTAGGAATATGGGGTGAGGGGGTCCCTTCTCAGAGCAATCCAATCTCTGTATGACCAAAGCGAGCTCTGTGTCCGGGTTCTCAGCAGTAAGTCGGACTAGTTTCAGGGTTGGCCTCTGCCAGGGCTGCGCTTTGTCTGCAATCCCGTTTGTGATATTTATGGACAGGATATCAAGACGTAGTTATAGTGTGAAGGGATTGCAGTTTGGTGGGCTGGGGATGTCATCTCTGCTTTTTGTAGATGATGTGGTCCTGATGGCATCATTGGCCTGTGACCTTCAGCACTCACTGAATTAATTTACAGCCGTTTCTCAAGAGGCTGGGATGAGGCTCAACACCTCTAAATATGAAGCCATGGTTCTCAGCAGGAAACCAATGGACTGCCTACTCCAGGTAGGGAATGAGTCCTTACCCCAAGTGAAAGAGTTCACTTCCCCTTCACTTGGGGTCCCCTGCTGGAGCTGCTGCCCACACAACCCGACCCCAGATAATACACTATAGTGTGTATGTTTGTATATATATATATATATATATATATATATATATATATATATATACATATATATACATATACATATATATATACATATACATATATATACATATATACATATATATATATATATATATACATATATATATAGTTATATATATTGTATGTGCATATATATAGCATATGTGCACTTTATAGCAACTACGTGAATACTTCACTGTCAATATTAACTTCAGCAGCAGCATGGACAGGCCACAAGTAGGGGTGGGTATTGTTTGGGTTTTTCTGATACCGGTGGTAGTGATACCAGAAAAGGCACACAAAAGACCACAAAGCGACAGTCGGCTACATTTAAGAACGGCTTGTTTATTGCCATATGGTCAAAATTAAGGGATTAAAAATGTAATTACCATAACGTATAACAATAATTACGTCACCACTAAATTACTGTTAAACAACAAAAACAACCTCCAGATGGGAAAAAGGTATTTTATAATAGCTTTGAATGCACCACGTGGCTTAGGCTACCAGTTTCAGTGATGTGTTGACTTTCCGACGACAGCTGCAGAATGTTACGTCCAGGTCCCATCTACTCCATAGAGTTGCGATTACACTCTTTGGATGCCCAATTTTAACCCTGAATTGGTCCCACTAAAACTAATTTTAGAATTTAGCCAAATTCTTGGTTCTCGCAAATCACTTCTCCTGCATCTTATAGCTTTGTAAGCAGATAGCCTAAAGCCTGAGTGAAATCACAATAGATAGAATTGGAACAATTACGGGCACCTGGGTAGCTCACCTGGTAGAGCGGGCGCCCATATGCAGCGGCTCAGGCCAACATGTGGCCATTTGCTGTATGTTTTCCCCCTCTCACCCCCCTTTCCTCAAAACATTTAAAAAGGATTTGGAAAGATTTTTTTCTCAAAAAAGACATTTGGTGAAATGTTTTGCAACCATGCCAAAGTATAAGCATAAAGCTCATGATTTTGTGATAACTTTGGTGTCAATGTTCTCATCACAATACAGCTAAGTTTACCAAAACTCCATGTGTTTTGTTCATGCGCTCCACTTTGTCTGAGCACCATCCAGTGTCCAGTGGTGATTAACTATGCTGGTGGTCAGTGTGTCAATGTCTCCCCTTGTAAACCCCTTTAGGGCCACCCCAGCCTTGTCAATAATTAATGCTAGGGATGCTCAGTGTTTTACTGGAGGCCACAGCCGTGTTTTATCACTGTAGCACATCATTCTCATTAGGCCAGATTCGATCAAGATTCACTGTACACAAAGACACAAAGAGAGACACAGTGAGATACATGGAAGACCGGAGAGAGTGACGCAAAGTGGGGAATGGAGAAGAAAAAAACGTAACTGTCTGAACTGAAATAGTCTCTGCTTCACTCTGTATGTCCCTTTCTCTATCAACATCTCACCCATTACTAAGCTAGTCTTACCTCTTGCTGTTTCCCTCTACAACCCTGTCCCCGTCACTTGCCGAAATTTATTGCATGCAAATAGGCTTTAGTGTGTGTGTGTGTGTGTGTGTGTGTGTTGCGTGTGTGAGAAAGAGAAGAAGGAAGATAGAGAGAGAGAGCAAGAGAGCAGTTGTGCGATAAGCTATACATATTTAATGAGACAGAATGAGATGTGGGTGAGGGCAAGGTCAGGGGTGACACACAAGCAACACTTCAAACCTGCATAGCCACTCATAGACATGTTAACATATACATACTAAGTGAACACACACACACACACACACCTTTCCTTGGTCTGTTTTTATAGACTGGTCGCTTACAAGCCACCAAATGTCAGTGCTGTTGTTAATCCCATACAGCCTGCTTAATGAGACCATACTTCACACACTCTTTCAAGAGTTAGAATGTGTGTCTGTGTGTGTGTGTGGGGGGGGGGGGG
>NC_048418.1:5757006-5762108 GCF_013103735.1 Etheostoma cragini | reverse complement strand
GTTTCTATATTTCCATTTTTTTGGTCTCATACTGTGTGACACACACACACACACACACACACACACACACACACACACCTGGCAACAGATGGGCCGAATGCATTTGATAGGAGAACCTTATTATTTGTCCCCTGGGTATTTTAGCCAGTCTAGTTTTCCGCAGTAGTCAAAGTAATTATATGATCCAACTTTTATTGTGCAGCTTTGTCCCAATACAAATCTCCCCCAAAGGATTATGGGTGAACATGTGTGTGTATGTGTGACTGTGCCAACCCTACCTCTGTCATTTTCTCACTCTGTCACTCTTTTTTTTTTTCTCTGCTTATCTCCTTTTCTCTCTTCCCCTGCTTGCTTGCTGCCTAACTTCTGCCAGCAAAAACATGCAAACCCATAAAAGTATACCTACACACTGCGACTGTATCTTCTAACGCACACAGACCTTCAACAACGTACTGTCCAGAGGATGGTGGATGGCAGAACGGGCAGAGGCTGCCAAATAAGCCAATGTAGAGTAGGGCTGCTGGAACGAATACCGAAAGCAGAATATAATTCCGATAGCAAAAAAAAAAAGAAATTAATTGTGCAGCCTTACTGTACAACCATTTACCACCCCGACCTTCAGACTTTTCCCCTCATTTCATAAAGGACACACTGCCTCCTGCATTGGCACTGAATGGAGTTATTGGACGCCGAAATCATGTGCTGCAAATATGAATTTACTAGACTGGAGAGGACAGACATCTCACCATTGTACAATAGCTATGTTATCATAGCCGTCATGTTTTGGTGCTGCCTCCTGTAGTCCTAAGAATCTTAAAACAACTATTTCACCACTAATCAGAAGAAAAACCTTTCTCAGGCAGGTAACAGTTTAGCAGTAGTGTGCTGTTGTGCAGTGCATTCATAACAGAGCTAATACTAAAAAACAGCAGATAAACACAGACCAGCACCTGTTCCGCCCTGATCGCAATTCATTCTTTCTACTTCTCCTCTCTGCCATTTCCCTATCTTTTTTTCCCTTTCATCAGACCATTTCACACAATCTTTTTTCCTATCAAACTCTCTTCTTTTTTTACCATCTCTTGCTCTGGTTTTTTTCTCTCTTCTCCTCTGGTCTTCTCTCTCCACATCTCTCCTTGTGTCACCGCAGCGATGATTATGACTAGTGAGCATAATGCATAGCCATGAATAGGACTGTCCGGCTGATTGTGATGCATAGTTTTTCATTACCGCTCCCCAGCCCCCGTCATTAGGCAGAGGGTTGTTGGGTGGAGTTGGTGGAAGAGAGGGGGGTGAATGGTGGCAATGGTGGTGGGGTATCTATTTATCCACTAATTTGTAAGAAAAAAACTCCCCATCGCTGTGTGGTGGCAATCAGGGGACAAGGTAATCGCCTGCACGTGCAAGAGGCCCTGACGACCAGCACCTGATGAAGAGCTATGTGGTGTCAGGCAATTGTGTGAAAGAAAGAAACGGAAAAAGGAATGTGTGTGAATGAGTGAATGTGCAGTACACTTTAAAAGGTATCCATCTTATTTTATATGAACTGAGAAAAGCAGCCAAGGGGGTAAAGTAATTCCACTTGTTTCCAATGCAAATCAACTTCTTTATCAAAACCAAAAGTCAATTTCTTGATAGAAGTAGTCTACCTTATTTCAACAACAGTGATACTTGGTTAAGCTACATTGCGGACAAGTAAACTTAAGTACACATAACCGAATATTAACTAAATAACTTTAACATCCCTTAGTGGTGAATCCTCTTGACACTTTCTGAGGAGAGGATATCGCCAATTGGTTTATGTATTGATTAAACACAACAGACTCAGGGAGCTTTAGATGTTTAAAAAATGACAAACTTGATGCCAGCGCTGGACAAGCTGGCTTCTCCTGGTCTCACCCCGCGGCTGGTACTTAATAACCAAACCATTTGGCGTAAATGGCAAATAGAAGTTGGCCTCTGATGGCCATCTACACATACACACACTGTCACACATTCCTGGCTGTCAGGGAGTGGAAAGAGGCACAGACACTTAGGGTGGGGGGGGGGGGGGTGCGATCAGTGCATGTACTGTATCTCATCAAAGGTGGAGACATGGCTGGGTGAAAAATGACTTAACAAGGGAGGGGGGGGGGGGATTCATATATTTCTCATTAACTTGTAAATATGCACACACATGCATACACTCAGAGGGAAATACAATGATCAAAAGTTTTTAATTTACTTGATTGATGGAATTTGAAAAAAAGTCATAATTATGTTACAGCACATGCAAAAACGGGTTTTATCAAAGCTTTAAACAAACAATGGCGCTACACTGTATACCCTGATGGCGCTGCACTGAGCATCATGTCTAGTTTACCTCAGCGAGAAGACTATTACTGGAATTTTTTTTAAAGCCAAATTTAAAGAATGGGTTTACCATTTTTCAAGTCAGTCCTAAAAAAAAAATCTTTTATCTAACTTTTTTTTTTTTTTACTGCAGCTCAGTAAGGACACATTGTCCAGGGAAACAAGAGACTTCTCTATGAAGACTTTGCTTACTTTGTTTTACTCAGACTGCTTTAACCTCAAATTAAGTGTGGAATGCATTTTGGCACCTAACAAGGACTGTTGATTTTGTCCCTCCTCATTTCCATTTCAACCACATTAAAAAGGGTCACAGCAAAGTAAACCTGTTTCAGTGTTCATATGGGCATCTGACAGGTTTTAAAAAATATATAACACCATTGTTGAATAACCGTATCAATACTTTTAACTAGGCCTGGGTGGTATCGCAGAAAATCAAATATCACAATATTTTTGGATGCAGATCGGTCCCTCTAAATCTAAGGCCATGATTCCAGGCCCCAGGTAGGGAATGGGTCCTTTCCCCAAGTGAAGGAGTTTAAAGACCTTGGGGTCTTGTTCGTGAGTGAGGGGACAATGGAGCAGGAGATTGGTCAGAGAATCGGCGCAGCGGGTGTGCTTTTACATTCAATTTATCACACCATTCTGACAAAAGGAAAGCTTAGCCGGAAGGTAAAGCTCTCGATCTACCGGTCAGTGTTTGTTCCTACCCTCACCTATGGTCATGCTGAAAGTATGTCCAAGCCTCCTGGACAATGAACTGTAGTCTCCCAATGCTCAACCTTTCTCCACAGCGCTGGAGGACAGGTGAAGTGAGATTCAGTTGCCCACTTGTAGGGTCGGTCAATGATCGGCTAACAAGGGCCAGCTATCGGTCAGAAAAGAAAATCTAAATTTGCATCCCTACCCAGAAACACCTAGTATTATTGTTCCGTCTAGAAAGTTGCTTGTGTAGTCATGCTTCCTCCACACAGCTGTGTCCTGGTAAGTCAATCAGCAGCTGAGTGTAAAACAAGGAAGATTATGTTGTTTTTTATGTAGGGGAAGTTTGGTAGCGTGATACAGGCAGAGACGGTCACAGCTGTTTGTGATGTCTGGACAAAAACACGACAGGAGGCACAACAAAGGAAGCCCGCGCGCATGCACGCAGTCGCACGCACGCACCCCACACACACCCACCCACGCACACACAGACACACACACGCACACACACAAACATTATTAGATGTATGTATCAGTGTTGGAAGTCCCTTCCTTTTTTCAACTTCCAAGAAATAAAGTCTCATTCTGTATCCTGACTAATATAAACAAATAAATCTTTTAATGTAGAACCACAACCATTTTTAGTTAATTTAGCTTTAGAAAAACAGATATAGACTGCAGGTCATTCAGTTCTTTTGGTTTCCTAAGCAGATATATTAAATGGTCCTAACAAAAGTTATTTTGTGCTTAAATAGACTTGATAAAAACAAGTTTTGGAGTGTGCACTCAAAGGGGGCTTCTAGGCAGGACAGGATGCAGAAAACTAAGTATGCTATTTAAAGGATTCCTACGACTGTCGACTAAACAATGAGGCTTGAGGGATTGTACAAGCAAAGGCCGCCAAATGGGCTTTCAGTATTGTTTATTGTATATTGATAGATTTGATGTGACTATTTTCCGGGTTTGTTTGACTCCGACGGGGGGAGAGAAGCAGCTGAACCTGCAGCTGATGAGGTTCTATCTTTTGTGATTGCGTCCAAACAGCATATGACACTGCAGCTAATGCTAAATGAATGGGAATAAGTGGCTTGTTGCTTTGCGCATTAGATTGTAAGCACTGACCTATTATTAGGATACAATGTGTAATAAAAGATCAGCTTTACTGGGAAAATGTGGCCCTACACTGTTGGAATGGCCAGGCCGGCGCTCAGTAATCCATTAGCCTCTGTGTAAATGGCTTGTTGCTTTTACACACCCTGGCTCTGGAGCGCTGCCACTCACTTTGTAATCAGTGCTGCATTTTTGCCAAGGAACCGCTGGCTCACCCTGTCCATACACTCCCTCACACAAACACCCACACTCAACAATTAGTGTGTTTTACCTGTTAATGAAATTATGTAAATGGTGGAAGAGTCCACAAGATGCTTGCTTATTCAATTCAAACAGGTCCAGGCCCCATTACCATATTTTGAAACATCTGACTTAATTAGGACGACGAGGAGGGTCCGGGACCCGGAGAGAGGGATGAGAGAGACAAAGACTTTTAACGGCATCCACTCGCCTCATAAAGAGGTTATTAAGAGTTGAGGCTGAAGATGGCCGCTAATGATGTGTTGGGGAAATTAGGCCGATCAAACATTAAAAGCCAAGGCCCCCTCCTGTGGGCAGAGAAGCAGCCAAATGGGTCAATTAGAGAGGTATTATTTCTCTCTTTCGCTCTCCCTTGCTCCCTCTGCATAAAGTGTTTATCAAGACGGACATGTCCACTTAGGGGTGATCACACTGAAATACCTCAACCAGCTAGATGCAAACGAGGGGGGAGGGGACAAAGTTGGGTATATGCACATCTATGCATGCGTGCGTGTTGTCTTAATTACCAGGATGATTGTGTGTTTGAACGTGTTCTTGCATGTGCCTGAGTGTTTCCTGGCAATAAGCACACATTACAATTCCATTTTCCTTCTGTAGGTAAGACCAAGCTCGTTTATATAAAGTTTGCATACAGCAGGATTTAAAGGTAAAGGCAGAGAAAGCGAGAAGGGGGGGGGGGG